>NC_041337.1:38314264-38431764 GCF_004354835.1 Perca flavescens | reverse complement strand
GTATAACATAAACCCTCTGATTCACTGTGAGTGTCAGCTCTAAATGATAAGACACACTTTCAACACGGGCCTTCCAGCCAAAGGTGTTGTATATACACACCAAGGTGCCTATAGGAGCAGAGCCGATTGATTGGTTCATCATTTATGACCTCATATACCCTCTGACCCATGTCACCACCAACTCCACGAGCAACTAGAATCTGTCCCAGCCACGCTCGCGTCTAAAGTCAAGAGGAGACGGAGCCTTCGCTGTTGTTGGTCCTAGGCTGTGGAATAGCCTCCCCGTCTCCTTGAGATCGCTGTCCTCTTTATATGAGTTTAAACTCAAACTAAAGTTTTATCTCTTGGAGCGTGCATTTCTCTAAATTCTTATTTTTATTTATGTTTTCTGCTGTCTGAAGGATGTTTTATTCTATTATCTTTCCTGACTCTTATGTGAAGCACAGTGGTCATCTTCTGTTGTGTTTACTTGTGCTATACAAATAAATGAAATGAGTGGATGAATGAATGAATGAAACTCCTCATTTTGTGAAATGGTTGAATGAGATTGTCGGTATGGCATCACATTCTGGTCTCTATTTTAGCAGAATATGCAAAAGTACTTGTGTCTGTGTGCAGTAGGCTGAGGTAGAAGTGTGCCAAAAATGCCAAATATACATATATATATGTATGTATGTATCTATATATATATATATAGATACATACATACCCATACAAAGCTATACATCTCTGTGAACAAAAACCTCAAGCTGTAACCATGCTGATTGATATGAGGATCATCTTCTGAATAATAATTAATATGATAGGCCTACCATAAATTATTTTAAAAAAGTCAGTTATTTAAAACAACTAATAATGCAGTGTGATGTTAAATCAAATTAATTCCTACACATAAATATCCTCATGTTTTTTTACCCCTTTAGTCTTTGCTGTTAACATTCATCAACTGCAAAATTTGAAAATTGTGTTTTTAAATAAGTATGCATGGAAAATAAAATGAAAAATGCTTCTCTTTGTAAGTAGTTTATTTTTTATTTTTCACAACAGTAGCTTACAAGTCAAAACCAATGCCCATTAGTCCAACAAGCCATTAGGCTGTAGTTCTAAACACTCATCTGTAGTTTGTTTATATAGGCCTAGTATTTTTCTGCGACAAGGCAAATCAAAGTGCTTAGCATAAAACACAATTTTTTCATTATTGGTATTTTTATTGTATAAATTCTCACATACAACGTACAGCAATTTGTTTTATTTTTTTACGTGCAGCAATCTTTTCTATCCGCTGAGTGGTAATTACTACGTCACTTCCGGAGTCTTCAGCTGATGTCATTTAGCAACAGAAGGTTCTACACACATAAAATCAGCTGTTATAGAAAGCTCTGGACCTCAGCTATCATGTAGATATGGTCTCCAAAGTTTATCCACTGTAAGCACTGTCAAATATGGTAATAAGCTATTTTCACCTATTTAACAATTACATTTTAAAATCTGATGACACCAGTGTGTTCCCCATCCCAAAACCCCAGGGTGTATCCAGAATTCTACACTACCAACTTCTACTTATGAGAAATATACCAATATATTTAAAAAGTACAACTCCCACTATAGACGCGGCCCAGAATCTGTTACAAAGGTGGAGCACTTGTAGTTCTTCCGGGGTGGGTGGGAGGACGTGTTGGGCTCATTGACATATATAAACTGGACCAGCAGACCCCGTGTCTCTGGTCTGAGACCAGTGGAGGATATCAGAAGTCTCTTTCCCGGTGCTGGCTGAGTGTTACTGAGCAGCCTCCAACTGAGCTTGAAGACGTAGATGTGACGTGAGCAACGTGTCTGAAAGTGTGAAGTCTTCTGGTAGCTGTGAGAGAGAAATCTCAATCATTCCCAATCTTACAGAGACGGAGAGCATAGGTATATGTAAGGAGATAACATAGACACAGGCTAATTACTGATCACTAACATGCTAGTTAACATTAGTAATTACTGATCACTAACATGCTAGTTAACATTAGTAATTACTGATCACTAACATGCTAGTTAACATTAGTAATTACTGATCACTAACATGCTAGTTAACATGCTAGTTAACATTAGTAATTACTGATCACTAACATGCTAGTTAACATTAGTAATTAAACCTAAACAGATAATGGAAGTCCAAACTGCCTGAGAGCTTCTCCTGTACTATACGGTAATTCCTCTACTGTGTGACAGTAAGTCTCGTGGTTATGACCCAATCGTTAGTCTATTTTTATAAAAGCGTCTGCTACGGAGCCATAACGTGAGCTACGAGGTAATGGAGCCCTTTATACATTGTCTTGTTTCTTTAGAAATAAACAACGGAGAAATCGAGTCTTTAAACGCTTCAGATGTAAAGTTATTCTCTGTCAAAGTGACGTAAAAAAAATGGCGGTCAGTGTAATGCTAACAAGAGGTGATCGCCGTAGCAACAAAATGGCGCCATCGGAGGTTCGAGTTCTGAAGCGAAGCTGACCATCTTGGTTGGGCTCCTCTTTCTGCTGTCTGCCGTGACTGGGCTTCATTCCGTTTCAGATTGATGCCGCCCGCCGGCCGGCCGAGAGCACATGAGACAAATACATGGAACTGTATTTTATTATTGATGCTATCTTTATTGTTTAACTCCTCAAATACAACGTTAGACAAAAACATCAATATTACGAATATTATGTATTTGTATCTTTTCTATCCGCCGAGCAGTAATTACGACGTCACTTCCGGAGTCTTCAGCTGATTTTTTTTAAACGTTATTACGATGCATAACTTACTGGAACAAAACAACGTGTTGTTGCTGGTGACAAAACTACTGATTATATATATTTATTACATGGCTTCTTATATTCTAATGTACAATGCGGTCTGTTATTTTCTTGATAACAGACCGTTGCTATGTATAACACACCGTTGCCATGCATAGCAGAGCGTTGCCATGGACGCAGTTCTGTTCCCTCCGGAGGAGAGCTATGAATCGATCCGCTAGAAGAAGATTGGCGTCGGGGTCCTGATCACCCCGTCGTTGTTGTAGTTGCTATAGCAACGCTCTACATTATCCCTTACGTACATTGAAGCGTTATAGACCCGCTGATCGCCGTCTGATTCTGTGAATGAATGCCCGCATTGCATCGTGGGACATCGGCTTTGAATGCGCCCAGCTCGGCTCATATCGTAGCTTACTGTTCTGTCTTATTTACTGTAATATTTCACGGTAATAAGACCGAAATAATATTATTAAAATAAAGAAATGCATACCATGATAACAGCTAAATACATGTTGATAGATGTAGCGTTATAGTTTTAAAAATATCAATAAACAACAAAACAATCCAGCTTCCCTGGCCGAAATAGCAATAACATTAAAAGAAATACATATAAACCGTGATAAGATCTGGTGAATAAATGTTGATTAAAACAGCGATTATTGGACTAAAAATACCAATAATATCAAAGCTGTATCCAGCTTCTCTGCTGCAGCCGAGTGTCAGAAAGTTTCGTGCTGTGATTACGTAAGATTGAGACTGGGTTGAACCAGGCTGGCAAGGACCGTGTGTGTGTGTGCGTGCGTGCATGCGTGCGTGCGTGCGTGTGTGTGTGTGTGTGTGTGTGTGTGTGTGTGTGTGTGTGTGTGTGTGTGTGTGTGTGTGTGTGCTACCAGGATGTTAGATTAGTCACACCTTTCTCTTCCCGGCTGATAAAACACATCAGGGGAAATACCTGGGGCGACCGCACCCAAGCCCCCATGCTATCTCTGCTACTGAGGACAGGCCTCTGGTATGATGTGTGTGTGTGTGTGTGTGTGTGTGTGTGTGTGTTTGTGTGTGTGTGTGTGTGTGGTACCAGGATGTTAGCTTAGTCACACCTTTCTCTTCCGGCTGATGAAGACACGCTGATAAAACACATCAGAGAAAATAACGTTACATGTGTTGGGGAACAGAGCTAAGCTAGCTAGCCAGCGAGCGAGGTGGCGTATGTTGTCGAGACGAGAGATGTAGTTCACTGAGTGATTTCACATTAAACTCAGCCTTAATGTTTTGTATTTATATTTATGTTTTGTAACTTATTAGACTACGTGAAACTTTCTTTAGTTTTTCAGAAGCAACATGGAGGTCAGTTGGTCCAACGTGTGTCTGAGAGAATGTTCCAGAACAATCAGCCAACTGACTGCTGGTTCTTTACTTCTTCTTTCAGGAGAAGCATGTCCCCCCCGGAGTCTGTCTGCTCTCTCTGTTGATCAGACACCATGACAGCACACAGCAGCACTGCTGCAGCATGGAGTCAACCATTTAGTCCTTCACTTCATCTCAGAGGAACACATTACACTCTCACACCTCCATTACATCACCATTACACTCTCACACCTCCATTACATCACCATTACACTCTCACACCTCCATTACATCACCATTACACTCTCACACCTCCATTACATCACCATTCTTCATGGATCCATTAGAAGATCAATACATCACATCAAAGGCCAGAAAATCATTCATAAAAACATTTCATATCTTTCAGATTTACTGTTTTTATGCAAAAAAATAAAATAAAATAAAATCGACACCAGGATGGCGAAATCATACACATCTTCCCTTGAAGGGTAAAACACACCTCTTCCGACTACACCTTGGATAAAAAAAAAAAAAAAGAATTCTTGAACCTGCACTTTCATATGTCTCTTTGTAGCTTAGCTTATTTAAAGCTAATGTATTTGCACTTACTACTGGTTGTCTGGAGTTTGAACCTTCACAGTTGAAAGCCCTTAATTGTAAGTCGCTTTGGATAAAAGCGTCAGCTAAATGACATGTAATGTAATGTAAAGAATTAAATTTTTAAAATAATTAATTAAAATAATATGTTTATATTTAATCAAAATGAGTAATATAAAGGGATATAGTATTACCAAATGAATACATAAACTGTAATAAAATGTAATTAAAAAATTGGGGTGAGTGTGTAAGATAAAAACATAGTAATGAAACTAATAAAATCTGTAAACATGTTTTAATGTGTGAATATGTCTGGTGGCGTTCTGCTTGTAGTTCCTGATGATGTCACCAGAGGGCGCTATGACATCACTCACACAAACTGGGGACTTTGGGTTAGTTTGATTGTTCTTTATTTTGGTATTTCTCTCTAAAATAACAAATGACAACATTATAACATTATAAATCATCATGTCATTGTTAATAATAGAATCATTACATAGAAAAATAAATAAAAAAGGTAGATGAAAACATAAATTTAGAATTAGAGGTTTCAGGGGAAAAAAGCTCTACAGTTTCCACAATTGTAATACTTTTTCTGTCATCCAACAATCTAAGTAGAGATTTAAATTCTATGAGAAAAGGTACAAAATTAGGAGATGAATTATAAAATGTAGGTAGGGAAAATACCTGGGGTGACTGCACCCAAGCACCCATGTTATCTCCGCTACTGAGTACAGGCCTCTGGTGTGTGTGTGTGTGTGTGTGTGTGTGTGTGTGGGTGTGGTACCAGGATGTTAGATTAGTCACACCTTCTTTCTCTTCCCGGCTGATGAAGACACGCTGATAAAACACATCAGAGAAAATACCTGGGGTGACTGCACCCAAGCACCCATGCTATCTCCGCTACTGAGGACAGGCCTCTGGTTGGATTGTGTGTATGTGTGTGTGCGTGTGTGTGTGTTAGGGTGACCATATTTTGATTTCCAAAAAAGAGGACACTCGGCCCGGCCTTGAGACACAAATTCAGACAAGCTTAATTAACGTTTAACGGTTCTGTAATAAAATAAAATCTGTAACAAAATAATATCTCTCTTTTAAAATAAATAAATAATATGAAATAATGTTCTAAATATGACCTCTTCTGTGTTAGAAAATCCAGCTTCAACAAAATATCTCTTAATACCTTTTCAATGTAATAAGATAAATAATAAAGACACTGAGACATATGTGCCAGCTTTGCACACGGTGCACTCCGCCTCCCACTGGGCGGTCCCGACCGGGGCGGTATGTGGGACATTCTTTTTGCAGGTCAACTGTTAAGCTGCACTAGTTTTATGGTTGCACGCAGGCTCCACGCAGAGCTTTTCGCCGTAGCCTGATGTTAACACTTGTGCTGGTGGTGTGTGTGTGTGTGTGTGTGTGTGTGTGTGTGTGTGTGTGTGTGTGTGTGTGTGTGTGTGTCGGGCGGCGGTCTGTGTGTGGGGGAGTGGGTGATAGAGTGAGGGAGAATTAAGTGAGAGAGTGACGGCGAGCAAGTAGGCTACGACTTTAGAGTCAAAGTGAGAGAAACAAAGTGTCTCCCCTGTGTTTTCTGACCACGGTGGGAAATCTTTAGCAGGAAATGCTTCAGCATTTAGTGTTCAACGCTGCTCTGCTGTCAGCTCTGGTCCCTGTCTCCTCTGGTCCCTGTCTCCTCTGGTCCCTGTCTCCTCTGGTCCTGTCTGATCTGGTTCCTGTCTGCTCTGGTCCTGTCTGATCTGGTTCCTGTCTGCTCTGGTCCCTGTCTACTCATGTCCCTGTCTACTCTGGTCCCTGTCTACTCTGGTCCCTGTCAGCTCTGGTCCCTGTCTACTCTGGTCCCTGTCTACTCTGGTCCCTGTCAGCTCTGGTGCTGTCTGCTCTGGTCCTGTCAGCTCTGGTCCTGTCTGATCTGGTCTCTGTCAGCTCTGGTCCCTGTCTACTCTGGTCCCTGTCTACTCTGGTCCCTGTCTACTCTGGTCCCTGTCTGCTCTTGTCCTTGTCTGCTCTTGTCCCTGTCTGCTCTGGTCTCTGTCTCCTCTGGTCCCTGTCTGCTCTGGTCCGTTTGGGCTTACCAGGTCTGTCCAGAGTCTTCCCCCACCCCCTGACCCAACTCACCACCAGATGGTGATCGGTTGACAGCTCTGCCCCTCTCTTCACCCGAGTGTCCAAAACATACGGCCTCAGATCAGATGAAACGATTATGAAATCGATCATTGACCTTCGGCCTAGGGTGCTCTGGTACCAGGTACACTTATGAGCATCCCTATGTTCGAACATGGTGTTCGTTATAGACAATCCATGACTAGCACAGAAGTCCAACAACAAACAACCACTCTGGTTTAGATCAGGAGGCCGTTCCTCCCAATCACGCCTCCAGGTGTCTCCATCATTGCCCACGTGTGCGTTGAAGTCCCCAGCAGAACTATGGAGTCGCCCACTGGCGCCCCATGCAGGACTCAGTCAAGGTCTCCAAGAAGGCCGAATACTCCGAACTCCTGTTTGGTGCATATGCACAAATAACAGTCAGAGTTTTCCCCCACAACCCGCAGGCGTGGGGAGGCGACCCTCTCGTCCACGGGGTAAACTCCAACACAGCGGGCGCTCAGCCGGGGCTTGTGAGTATCCCCCACCCGCCCGGCGCCTCACACCCTGGGCAACTCCAGAGAAGAAAAGAGTCCAACCCCTATCCAGGAGTATGGTTCCAGAACCAAGACTGTGTGTAGAGGTAAGCCCCACCAGATCTAACCGGTAGCGCTCCACCTCCCGCACCAGTTGTGGCTCCTTCCCCCACAGAGAGGTGACGTTCCACGTCCCCAGAGCCAGCGTCTGCTGCCCGGGTCTGGTCCGTCGAAGCCCCTGACCTTCGCTGCCACCCATGTGGCAGCACACCCGACCCCAGTGGTTCCTCCCACAGGTGGTGGGCCCATGGGATGTAGAGGGAGTTGCCACGTTGCTTCTTCGGGCTGTGCCCGACCGGGCTCCGTGGCAAACCCGGCCACCAGGCGCTCGCTGACGAGCCCGCCGTCTGGGCATGGCTCCAGACGGGGGCCCCGGGCTTCCTCCGGGCAGGGTCACTTCACCTCTTCTACGTTGTTTCATAGGGTTTTTGAATTAGCAGTAGACTCAATTAACCCAACCCAGGGCGAGTCTGATGAAAACTGATGTGTTTTCCTGGTTCAGCTCTGAGATTTTCTCGCATTGCACAGCGCTGTGAAGGAATAATCTCTGAGATTACGTTATATTCTGCCAGCTCACAGCAACTTAATACAATAGCAGGAAAAGTGTCCCCCCTGCTGTTTTAAAGTGTTCTGCATGTGGCGTCTGCATGTGATGAGCAGGTTACCTTCCCCCAAACACGGATACACATACTGTATATACAGATATGTCTCGCTTTATAAGATAGATAGCCTGCTTATAAGTGGCATCATGCTCTGTCTGCCAGTTGTTGTCTGCATGTGTGGGATTCTGAAACTTCCTCAAATTCGGGAATTGTCGTTTGTTTATTCAAAGTCAAAGACAGTCCAAAGTAGTGCTGCTTTTTTTTTGTGGGTCTGAGGTAGCCTGACAAGCCAGACCCACATCAAGATGTAGGGTCTGGGAACTCACCATTGACGAGGCTTTTTAAAGAATGACTTCAGTGCCGTTCTTTGTTCTTTTCTCAAAGAAAAGCTGAACTCCAAGTCTTCCAGAAGACCTCTGTTCACCAGCAGCAGCAGCAAAATAATTTTGCTCTCGATAAAATGACTTCAGTAAATTTTGACCTGAGGATATCCTGGCTAATAGTTGACATAGTCCATTCTTTTATAATCCAAAACAACTCATAATTTCTCCTTTATTTAGACATTAGGTCTATGTTAATGGCATGTATTGACCATGAATGCAAACAAAAGTATAAAACTAGTTGGAATGAAGTTGGCTAAAGGTGTAACACAGATTATTTTGGTTATAAATTAAACTTTTCGGAGCTTTATAAACAAGCAAACCGGAGCAGGGAGGAAAACACGAGGGTAAAAGAAATGTTTCTGTTTTCTGATTTATATTTTCTGTTAGAATATCTTTCAGCTCAGCAGGTATGATGATTACATTTACATGTTCATCATATTAGTTTGCTTCAGCTTTTATTGTTACAGCTTGAACTGAGAGCTGAAGTTAGCATGCTGACATTCAGAGTTTGATCTGTATTTCATTCTTTTAATAAACTGATCAGATTCCCATCGGCCTCAGCTGTTCTTTGTGTTCAGTTAAAACCGACCAGCAGTTAAAAGATTGCATCAGTGCAGAGGACAGACTTAAGTCTGTGACTTCATAGGTCTCATCCTCTGTGAAGAAGCTGCACTGTAGCCTTGGTGTTCTGGCTTTGGGGCTGCACAGCCGTCTGCCAGAGGGGAGGGGGGTGAACACTTCATGATCCTTCATGATACCTGAAACCAAAAACCAGCTCATTTGTAACTTCATTTGAGAGCCACAAAACATTTGGGACATAAGGAGATATTGGAGCTAAGGACGAGGAGAGCTGCCTGTAGCTGTTCGCGTTAATGGCCATTTAAATTGTGTGCACACATAACTAGTCATAAACCCAATGCATTGGTTGCCAACAGGGACAGATAATAGGCTGTATTATATTAATGTTTGCCGGAAATTAATGTTTCCTTTTGATTTACAGAACGCAGCTTTGGACATAATTACCTGGACTGGTGTGTGTAAAGTTGCCGCTGGTAAACCCAGTAGTGTGAGTATAGCGTGTTAAAGCACAAACTGAAAAATGGGTAACGTTAGTTGAGGTCACTGAAAAAAAGCGCTTGCTGATAAATTAGACAGGCTACAAAAATCGTGAAAGGCTAAGCTCCACAAAGTGAGCCTCTTAATAAAATCAATACAAGTGTTGATATTAAAAGGTGATGAATACAGGTATATAGAATGCAAAGCAGTCCCTTCCTCTGTGATTTCATTAGGTTAATGGCTGAAATAAATGACAATGATGTGATCATCGACTAGTCGGCAGTGACTCGACTTTCATCACATCACAGTTGACTTTAAAAAATGTCATGCAACCCTTATTGTAAACACCAAATACCAACACATCACACGTCTTCATCAGACATGCTATAGTCGCCTTATTCTGAATATCCAAACAGAATATGTCTCTCACAGGACCTGTATCAAACTCATAATAAAAGGCCGTAGGCTCGTTCAAGAGAAGCCAGGCCTGCGCAGAATGGATCACCGGCAATCGCCACCCAATGCATGCTGGGTAGATTTGTGTCCGACTTGATCCCGACTAGTTCTGACGTCATGCACACGTGGGCAACGATAACCTCACGAGATCAAGGCGGCCGCAGGTTTGAGAGCAGGCAGCGCGGTTGCTTTTCACCGACTGCAAGAGCCAGGTGGACCCAGGGGCATGCTGGGAAATGCCGGCCTCTCAGCTGATCTAACAGCTGATTGGTTCAGAATCAACTCAACATGATGTTTTATATAAACTTTATTTTATTTTGAATTGGAGGGATTTTAACTGGTATTTGTCTGATTTAAAGACTTCTTCTGAACAGAACACGTGTTGTGAGGCTGATAGTTATGTTTAGAAGTCAGAGAGACTAAATCTGTTCAGATTATGATCATCTACAGTCTGTTGTTGATTAAAATCAGCAACAGATTGCATGTAGAGCATTTTGACAGCTACTCTGTCTTAATTATAACAGCTGTAGACTGTTTACAAGCTGATATGTGGGTCTGATAACATTTTATTAAATCGGAATCGGACCTAACAGGATGTGAGTGTTTATGTGACTTTCTGCCCAGCCTGAAGGCTGCTGCCTGGAAACGGTTGTAAATTGTCCGACTTCACAGCTGATTTTTGTCACCGCCGCCTGGTCTCGTCTCCTTTACAGGCGAGGAGCAGCTCATCTCCAACGAGCCTCATGTCTGTGCTCAGTCACTCATGTATTAGATCACAGCAGGACAGTTGAGTGTTATCTAGATCTAAACTGCTAACGCCAGTTGAAGAGGTGAAAAGAAGATCATGATGTTGGTACGGTAGGCACCTGTCTGGTGAACCCTTGGTGTTGTGCCCAGGCTGTTTGAAAATGAGCACCCAGTAGCTCCACACCTGTCCTGGAATGAGAAGGTGGAGGGGATTGGAACCACAGTTATTAAAACTACAATATATATTACAGTTTATAAAAAAAAATAGTTTTTAATTTTAAATTTCATTTTAGTTTAGTTTGAGTTACTTTTCAGTAGATTTGCTAGTTTTAGCCACATATAATGTCTCAGAAGTATGTAGCATATACATATAGAATACAGGCCATTATAAGGTTTAGTTGCAGCACCCAAGCCTAAGCCGAATAAATGTTACTAAAGACTTTTTCAGGTCTAATGATTGTAGCTGGTCCCCAGCTTTTCAAACGTTTTAGAGACAGATAACAACAATGGTCAAACCCCCGGACAGGGAAACACAACTGGAGACACATGGACGTACGTTGGCTGTGATAAAGAGCCAAACAGATACCACTCTAGTCTGTACTGGCCAATCAGAAACCACAGCCAGAAGACTTAGCATAACGACTGGTAACAGCCAGTGTGGCTTTGTACAAACCACCACGTACCTGCACCATCGACGCCACCAGATCATTTTTCCACGGTTTCAGCCCTGACTGTTTTTGGTGAAAATTTTATATTTTAAGGGTTTCAGGAATAGACTCACAAAAGTGGCTCGCTAGCGCCCCCTAAAAAAAGTGCCCCTGCAGTACGTTTAATGTAGACTAACAAACTTGGTACACATATGTATCATGTCAAGATGTACAAAAAAGCTCATTGGAGCGATACCCTAAACCCAACAGGAAGTCCGCCATTTTGAATTGAAAGTTTGAAATGGCCATTTCCACGTCGTACTTTAACGAACTCCTCCTAGAGATTTCATCCGATCAACTTCAAACTCGGTCTGTGCCATCTTAAGATGTTAAAGATGAAAATTTGTTAAAAAAATAACTTTTCGTCGTAGGGCGTGGCCGTGGCGGGGCGGCCATTTTGTGTGTTTCATCATCGAAACAGGAAGTGGGTGTAACTCGAGTGTACGTTGTCCAACTGGCTCGAAACTTTTCAAGATTCATAATAGTCATAAGGCCGATATTTACTTAAAGTCATAGCGCCCCCTAATGGCAACAGGAAGTAGGCCTAAAAGTCAAGGTGCTATACTTTAACGAACTCCTCCTAGAGATTTCATCCGATGGACTTCAAATTCGGTTTTAACGTTTAATGTCTTAACCTTAAAGATGAAAAGTTATTAAAAACCAAATCTGTCGTCAAACTGTGTGGGCGTGGCGTGGCGGCCATTTTAAGTGTTTATCGATGAACAAAGAAGTTGTTGTAACTTGAGTGTACATTCACAGCTAATGAACTGTATGACCTAGAGTGTTGTGTGAGGTATCATTGAACTCAGCAGGGAGTTCCGTTTTCATTGGTTATAATCTTCAGTGTCTGAGTGCCACGCTAATGCATGGTCACAAGGAGTGGCGTCTGCCAGTAACCAGAGCACGAGGGTCCAGAAGTAAGGCCGGTTACACACTGGATGCGTCGAGTGAGCGTGTCAGCCGCGTGGCGTGTCCGTTTATATTTCGGCTCCCATGGTAACAGGTTAGAGCTTATACACTGCCGGCATGAGACGCGTGCCTGCTAGAAATAGAACCAACGCCTATTTTTCACGCGAGACGCGAGTGTGTTGGAAGCGGTTCCAGGCAAAATAGAATAGAAAAATATGTTTATATGTCATTTAGACACAAATACATATTAACAAATGACATGTTGATGTTTGAAAGCCTCTAGGTTTGGATATAAATCAAGACATGAATGTAATTGTTTTTTAATCGATTTTCTAATATTGCACCGGTCAATACAGAAATATTCTGTAGCCTATTTTGCCGTCAATACTGCAGAGGTTGTCTTTGCTGTAATCAAATCAGTATATATTTATGTTTAACATGGTATTTAATGTTATCAATGGGAAACATCCATGTGTCCAGACAAGGCTAGCAGCAGCAGCGCCGCGTCAGACACCTTTCTGGTGGGTAAAGACAGACAAAATCCATGCAGCTGACACGCAGCAGAAACACCACGCACACGCCACGCCTGCAGTGTGTAACCGGCCTTATAGGAGAACAGATATTGTGTGGTATGAAATATAATAATCATTGTGTAGTTCTCCTCATTGACTGTCTTCTATCCTAAATTCAAGACTTTACGGAAAGAGAAAAAACTGAAGTTGATCGTCACTTCAACTTTGCACCTGGGGATGGACAGTCCATTGAGCTGAGGTGGACGTGGACACATTAATGTTAAAGCTGTAGTGTTTATCATTGCACATTAGCCTAGCAGCTAGCAGAGTTTCATTCTGCTTAGAGCTTAATCCCAACAAAATGGCACAGTTGAATTTCAGCCTGCATGCATGTTTTTGTAGCCTAAACAGAGCGGCTTATATTGGTTAAATTAGAGAGAGCAACAAGTTAGTGGACTGCTGAGTCGCCCTCTGTGCTCTTTGTCTGCTCAGCTGCTAAAACCGCTGTGCTGCGAAGCATCTGCCCTCCTCAGCAAACTTTAATCCCCCGCACTAATTTACATCCTGGACTTTCCCGTTTTTGTTTAATATAATAATCCTGGTTGGAATTGGGCCACACTGCATGTTGAGTTAGTAACAGGCAGGTGTGTTATTAGGCAGGGTCCAGGTACACACACACAGAGCCAAACCACGGACAGGAAAACACAAGCGAGAGATGGCACAGGAATATGTTGGCAGTGTCAAAAATCTAAACCTAGATACCACTCTCATGTCTGTACAGGAAAATCTGAAACTCCAGCCAGTAGATGGTTATCTCTACCAAGCATAACGACTGCTAACAGCCAGTGCTAATTTCTTGTCTTCTCCGAGCACATCCACCATCACGTACAGATAAGAAAAACACATTTTTGAGTTGACTTTCAGTTTTGATAATTAGGCATGCTATGACATGTTCATGAAAGGTTGTGTTTTTTAGGTTTAAGCTGTCCTGAAATGAGTAAGGAACGGAATCATTTCTCATGTTTTGTTTGTGTAAAGTGATCTGTGCATTAATTTTTATTATGAAATAAAGAATTTAAAAATACCATAATGTTAAATATAAAGAAAATGGCCATACTTCTTCTATTCTATAGGTAATGGTTAAAAATATAATGGAATAAAAGGCAGTAAGGGAGCTTTTCATATCTGGGAACTAGGCCCGGATATGACTACACTTGACCTTCAGTTTGTTTAATTAATATAAACAGGGCTTCAGGGTAACTTGTTCTCCCAAGGAGTATGTTTTGCTCCAAAGTAGAAAAATTTAGCAGTGACTTACATAAACTGTTATTACTGTTATTTTGCTATTTTGTACAATAATACAATCATATGATAATGCATAAACGTTATGAAGTGTAATGTTTTCTAATTTAAAATATAGTTTATTGATTAATAAATTGTCAATGATGTTGAATATACTACGGTTCGGCGTGCATGTGAACTGTTTATTAATTGTAGTTTATATGTAGCTGTGATGTGAACGGAACGCAGCAGAAAGTCTCTGCAGTTTGTTCAGGGAGATCAGAACTGGTTATGCCTTAGAGATGAAGAATTGTGTTTATAGGAACATTACATTCCTTTCTCAATCTGTATTCTTGTATGGACTTGCGTTCTTGTGTCCCTGTGTCTCTGTGAAACATCTTGGCTAAATTAATTCATCAATAAATTCACTTCTCAACTTTTCAGGAGAGAAATTAATTGTGTAGATTTTGAATATTTGCAGTTATAAAATCAATGGCAAATTGACAACTTGCTCTGACGTTTTCAGAGTTGAGAAGCTCCACAAAGTGACGCAGTCATTTTGCCCAACAGTCATGACGCCATTGTTACTTACACACAATGGCGTCATTTTCAGCATCTATTATTATTACTATTAAAACCCTCTAGACCCTAATCGATCGTATACGATCTAAGACGGCACCTCTGATTCATATTTTCACCATTTAATAACCATAAAATTTAGACACTCACTGATTTTGGCAGCTAAAAACTAAGTAGTTAGCCATCACGGCGGTGTCTTTGGTGTCTTTCTAGCCTTAACATCCAGCCTGGAACTTGTGTCTTTTTTCGGAGTTGTGGAGCAATAAATCCAATTTCTTACATCCAAGATTTATCCACTTGATGTCCATAATTTATCACGTTTTTGGTCATTTCTGCTGCTAGCTCTGTGCTACCGTCTAGCATAAATCTCCCATGATAATGATGCTTTGCGAGAGTGTGTTGATGTTTTACAACCAATGGGAAGGCAGGTCCGTCACACATTACGCCTTATATGGGAATCTGAGCGAGAACAAAGAGAAAAGTGGAAAAGAGAGATAACTCAGAGAAGAATGGTGTCACTGTTTAGATATTTGGGATACATTTGGGCCTTTTTTGAAGAAATGTAAATAGTTTGCAATTTATGAGTTATAATGTTCATTATGTTCATTTTTGCACTGGATGATTCCAAATATATAGGAGAACTGGACAACACAAATGTTTGTGTAGCATTGCTGTGTGTGTGATATAATAAATATGACATTATTATTTTGATTATTGGCATAAGGGAAAAAGCGTCTGGACTTTTTTTGAAAAGTCAAGACATATGGGCAGGCACAGATTTAGAAAGCAGAGGCCCCTGGGCACAAAATCTTGGAGGCCCCCCCTCTCAGAACTCGTGGCCCAAACTCACACAGCATCTACACTTTTAGAAACAGTGAAAGTAAGCTGTCCAACTCCATTTCTTGTGATGTTAATTGTGACTCTATAAAACAAAGGACAAAATGGAAACTATCACAGAACAATGAAAATGAAATGAAAATGAAAATACAGCCTAATAACATAACTAAGAATAACTACAGTCATGTCTGTACAGTCTAGCTTCCCACAATACACAACATCAATGCTAATCTCAACAGATAACATCCAGTCCACTCATCTCTTCCACAGAGCCAACACAACACTAGTAAATCACACCAAAAACAAAGGCAAGAAAAAAACGTAGTGGTGACCACAATTTGATCTAAAGAGCTGACTTTGGAAAAACAGCTGATTGTTGAGCACCTCTTTTACTCTCTCTCACTGTCTCTCCCCTTCACGGAGAAACAGATGATCAACGATCTGCTAGCCTAATGGTAACAGAGCTGTGTTTGTCACATTGTAATCAAATATATGAATGAAAATAGGTTGATTATAACTTATATATACGTATAGGCCTATACAGCTCACTCTCAGCGTGAAATGTAGTTCTCAAATTTAAGTTGCACAACTTAATGTATGGCAACTATTTTATTCTATGTCATAATTTCCTGACATGTAATGACACCTGACAATAACGCCATTGCTGATGTTCAGCTCTACATCTCCACAAAATCCATCACCACGGCAACTCACTCCACTTTGACCATTGGCCTCAGTGAAATTAAATCATGGATGCAAACCAACTTTCTCAAACTTAACTGTGACAAATTGACACGATCATCATCGGTCCCAAATTCCTCTTCAAAACATCGCACAACTTTTGCTTCACCATCTATAACTGCACTCTGTCGCCCTCCTCACACATCTACACCATCAGGATGCTTCACCATCTATAACTCTGACTCCCTCCTCACACATCCATCAGGAGTTAGTTTGGACAGCAACCTCTTCTTCAAATAGCATGTCATCAAAATCTCCACAACTGCCTTCTTCCTTAAAATCTGTATCAGTATCATTTTATGGTTTATATGTTTGTATATTTACACACTTTCCATTTTAGAGAAAGAAGTATAGCCTACTTTATTTATTTATCATTTTTGTATTACATTATCTGCAGAAATTATTATATTTGGTGGTGACAAAACCCGTATTATGATTTTGGCGTTGCAGAGATGCCTGCTCGCTGTCCGATTGTCTGATATGAATGACCACGTTCTGTCTTACACAGCAAACTAATTCTTCACTGGTAAGACCAACATACTGTAATAACATGCAAATAAAAAAACATAACATCTTGTGAATAGGCCTAAGTGATTTAATCAGCGGAAGGTTCTAAAAATATTAAAAACAACAAAGCTGTACTTCACCGATTCTCTGCAGTGAACTGACGGAGAAAGACAAAAGATATAGGCTACTTTTAAAATTTTAGGTGAAATATGACGTGAAAGTAGCCTACCCTCAACTAGAGAATGACTCCCACATATGATGCATTGATAAGCCAGACCGCGTATCTGGTCATAAAAATGTCTATTAATACAACAACGTTACATGATTAAAAAAGCAACCTATCAGAGAGAGCAGAGGTGCTGGGCTCTAGCTACATCAGAAAACAATATCTATTTAGGTGGGTCGGTGGACGCAGATTCGGAAGGCTTCGGCGCCGATCAGTCTATCTCTAATAATCAGGGTGTTTAATAAGTGGGAAAAGTAGTAGATAGATCTACATTTTGAGGCTGTCAAACTGGTAACGTAGCTACGTAGGCTACCGCTGGGTCTCTACCGCCGGGTCTCTACCGCCGGGTCTCTACCGCCTGCGGAGTCGGAGACCGTGGTGTGTGTGTGTGGGGGGTCTGTCACTCCAGCCGGGCTGTGGTTCTCTGTCATGTCCCGCTGCTGATGGTCAGGGTGCTGATGTTCTAATTGTTCATCTAAAATAGCCAGGCTGGATGTTGTGATGCTAAACTCCTCATCGCTAGCATCACCGCAGGCGTCGCCAGGCTCTTTATTAGCGCCGAGCCGACTTATGAAAAAAGTGGAGATGGTTGGAATATTACTCCTAATTGAATCCTCTCTGCTACCTTTTCCCTTTTAGCTTTCCGTTTTGTGGCTCCACCATTTTTTATCCATGTTGTTTGTTTTGTTGATGTCCTCTCCTCTCTTTCACTCTATCCTCCACCGCCTGGCTTGCCGCTCAACCGTTTCCGCGGTAACCTGACTCGTAGTCATCAGACAGCCGACAGCAAAAAACTGACCATAATACTTTTTTGTGTGCAACTAAATTATTGTTAACACACATATACACAAACACACACTAATTCATTAATTGTATTTTAATTTAATTTTAAATAAATAAATAAAAAAAAGGATGAGGCCACACAGTTAGTGGGGTCTTGGAGGCCCCCTAGAGGTCGGAGGCCCCCGGGCACCGGCCCAATCGGCCCGGTGGTAAATCCGGCCTTGCATATGGGAAGTGATTTAGACAGGAGATTGGCTTAGCTTTTATTGTTCTGAGTGTGATATCAAATACATATCTGTGAGATTCATTTTCCGTTTTATTTATTTATTTGTCTTTAAGGTCATACAACCTTTTTTTACATTCAATTAACCTCACTACAGCTCAAATATTCTAATAGCCCCGTTTTTCCTGAAAAGAATGATGTACATTGATTGACTATAGACAACAGGGTTGATGTTTTAGCTTTTTTAAGAAATAAAACCAGATGGAAAAGGAATTGTAAAAATGGCCTCAGGTTCCTGGACGTTAATATTGTACGTGGCGTTTTCTTTTGCGGGGTGCAAGTGTTCCACCAAAACCAGTTCCTTCCTGAGATAATTTAGCAGAGCCACCATCGCTGCATCTAGAGCTTAGCGCCGCCCAAGACCGTTGGGATTGGTTTAAAGAAATGCAAACAGCATTTTATTCCTCCTATCCCAGAATGCATCTGCGATGTAGTCAGACCTTACTATGTAGATAGAGCTGGACATGAGAGACTAGTACAACTCCAGTTCTCACCAACCTCCAAATGGCTCTAAATGACATAAATAAGGCAGCACACATTATTTTTAATACCACCCAAGAATTGGATGAAATCTCACCAGATGTTTATAATGGGGGACTTTAATAACTGCACCCTCAAAAAAACTCTGTCTACGTACTCGCAGTATGTCACCTGTCCAACACAAAAAAATTAAATAATTTACTTATGTTACGGCTCCATCCAAAAGGCATACTCATCCAGTGCCAGGGCCCCCTTGGGGGGCTCAGATCACAACACAGTTATTCTAAGACCCACCTATTAACAGGTTTTGAAAAGGGGTTAAGCCTGTGGAAAAGCAGATTCAGTTGTGGGATGAGGACAGTATAGAGATGCTGAAAGGATGCCTGGAGTGTACATCCTGGACCTTCTTTGAGGACTCTTCAGCTGACTTGCACGAACAGACAGAAGCTATTTCGGGATACATAGACTTTTGTGTGAGTGCGGTCATTCCAACTAAGACCATTAAGGTGTACCCAAACAATAAACCCTGGGTGACGAAAGAACTAAAAGACATACTAAATGAGAAAAAGAGAGTCTTTGCTTCAGGAAGCTTACAGAACAGAAAAGACATGCAAAGGAAGGTCAATAAGGAGATCTATAAGGCCAGGTGTCAGTACAAGTACAAGGTACAGAGTACCCTGGCTGCGGGGAATTCTAGGGCTGCATGGACTGGTATAAAGTTGATGGCCAACGCCCCCTTCAAGACAGGGAAAAAAAATATTTCATGGAGGACACAGCATACCGTGCTCTGGCCAACAACTTAAATGAACATTTTACCCGCTTTGAAATAAATGACAGTGACAATGTCTCTGCTTGGAAACAGATTGTAATAGACGATGCTGGGATGGAGAGCACTTTGATTATTATGGAGGAGATGGTCCAGCGAGTGTTTGAGAAGACTAATGTGTGAGTCCGGGGGCCGGATAACAGTGGAGGCAGAGCGCAGCAGTCCAAGCACTCTGGAGGGTTGTAAAACGCATGCTTGTGTTTTATTTGCAGACTTTTCATCAGCATTCAGTACAACGCACCCACAAATTTTAGCAAACAGACTTAGAGACAATTTTCAGCTAAATTCAACATTAATTAAATGGATTTTGGATTTCCTGAGTGGGCGGCCACAAAGAGTAAGGGTGGGAAACACATTAACTGGGGTGCGCTTTACCTCAATTGGGACACCACAAGGTAGTGTCTTGTCACCACTGCTTTATATATTGTACACTGACTGTTGTCGCAGTAGCTACCCAGGGCATCATATAATTAAATTTGCAGACGATACTGCTGTGATTAGTTTACTGGAGCGAGATGGAAACTGCAACTGGGAGGCTTCACGCCTCCCAGTTGCAGTTGAATACGTCCAAGACAAACGAATTGGTCTTTGATTTTAGATGTGGGGCTCCCTCACCCACTCTGACTCTGATAAGAGGAGAGGAGATAGAGATGGTGACGGAGTGCAAATATCTCGGTCTCATCATTGATCATAAATTATCCTGGGATCAGTGTGCTGATGCCGTTTTTAAAAAGTGCCAACAACGTTTGTATTTTCTTAGGAAACTTAATTATTTTAATGTCAACAACAAAATGTATCGAGAGTATTCTCTCCTACTGTATTGTATGCTGGTATGGACATTAAAAAATTACCCATAGGAACAAATTGGGGAAGATTGTTAAAACCTGTGGAAAAATCATTGGTAGTCAACAGGTAGACCTGTACCAACAATATCTGACCAGATTGGCACTGAAGGCAGATAAGGTTTGTATGGATACAACTCATCCACTTGCAGTGGAGTTCAAGCCGCTCCCTTCCGGTCGTAGATATAGATACCCCAATGTCAGAACCAACCGAGCAAAAAACTCATTAATTCCTATGGCAATAACACAATTAAATAAGGTGTAGGGATGGGTATGACTGAAAGAATAGATGTGAAGTAGGATAATGTGCAGTAGTTTTTTTTTTTTTGATTTTATGATTTTTTTTGATTTTTATTTCATTTAATTATGATATTGTGCAATATACTCCTTTTACTTTATTCTATTTATTGATGTGTTGGATAGGTAGTGCTGTGGATTTCTGGTTCAATGTTTATGTTGTGGATTATGTGTCAATATGCCTGTACTGTACAACAAATTGCCAATCGGGGACATTCAAGTTTTCTAAGTCTAAGACTAAATCTAAAAAAAGTGTAATGCCGTACCAATGGGCAGTCTTGGATGGTTGCCGTATAAAAATTCTCTTTATTTTTGAATTTCTGCTCTTGATTGAGAATTTAAAAACCATTACACAAACAGCAGTTTTTTTATGACTGTACACAATTTTAGCCCACTGATGAGAAAAAAACTTATCATGGAGGAATATGGTGAGGGACAAAACAAAAACAACCCAAAAAGGTCTCTGTGTTAGTACATGCATTTTCAGAACAAACAGTGTGTGGCTCATACAGTTGATTTCTTGCCAAAACAAATTATGAATTATAAATTGACTGCAATTTATACATGACCATGCCAGTTTTTATAATATTTTTTAGGGATGCACAGAATCCAGATTTTTGGTGTTTGGCCGAAACTGAATACTGAATCGTACTCCCATCCTCAGTCCATTAACACAGTAAGCACAGAACGGCAGAAGTCAACAAAGTCCACAGCGTCTAAAATAATTAAATGTAACAACTTAATGTTGAATTCACATGTACTTGTACTACCAAATGTTACACGCCAGTTTGTAAATAAGTAAGTAAATTGTCATGTTATTTTTATTTATTGATACGTGTATAGGTCATGATTTTCTCGTTTATTTCATGTACAGGTCATGATTTTCAAACGTTAACATTTCACTAACTGCCACGGGGAAATTAAACGCCACACGCAGGCAACAACAATGGGACGGACCGAAACACGGAGACGTGATCCCCGGGCGCAGAGACACGATCCATGGTCTCTGTGGCACGCAACAACGGGGACATGAAACGCCACAACAATGGGACGGTTGAGGTAAAGTAAAGAAAGAGCTGGGAAAGAAACCGTCACACGGAGGACACACCGACAACAACGGGACGGTTGTGATTAGGAAGAGAATAACGCAGAAAGCAACTGCAACACGCGGGATGTGATCCACGGTCTCCTGGGTGAAAGTCCTGTGTCATCCTTTCCCCCAACCAACCTCCCTACGTGGATTTTCTGCTTTTCATACTACTCCCTACCGTTGTCGTACTGTGATCACGAAATATGCTTCCCATTTAAATACAAAAATTAAAATTTGTAATCCCCACAAGAAAAAAAACAACATTATCTTTATGAATCTATGGAACTAACCAACGCAGAACAACAAGCGTGCTGTGAGTGTGAATGTGGATTACCAGAAGCAACAGAGATGGAGACCAATGCTGCAGGAGGGAGTGTAGGTACAGTAAGTTTGGCTGTTTTCAGTTTTTTGTTCCCAGTCCGTCACTGGTCATCAGAGTGCTGTCGTAGTTTGGCAACACCTCTCAGTGAGCTGAATGGGAAACGTGGAGTCGACTCCAGTCTGCTACAGCCAGTGCAAAGACTTGTTGCATCATCAAGTAGCAAAATTGAACTCTTAAATGCACAGTCTATTACAAACAAAGACTGCCTCATTCATGACCATATCCTGGATAAATATCTGGATTATATGTGCATTACAGAGACCTGGCACCAACCAAATACATTTTCCTCTTTAAATGAGAGCTGTCCCCAAGGATATAGCTACCTCCAGAATGCTCGCAGCACAGGGCGTGGTGGTGGCCTGTCAGTCATCCATCGCAGCGATTTGGAGCTATCTCTGCAACCATTACCTGAACTGTCTTCATTTGAATGCCTTGCATTTAAATGTAAGTCCCCTTTCCCCTGTGCTGTTCCTCCTCATCTGCCGACCACTAAAACCAAACCCATCATTTATCACGGAAATGTCAAACCTTCTCACAACTTTCTGCACATCCTCCGCCAATGTTATAATTTTAGGTGATATGAACATCCACGTTGACACCCCCCTCCTGCCGTTTTGCAGCTGAATTTCTTCAACTACTGGAATGTTTTAGTTTAAAACAACTTGTTAATGTCCCCACACACATCAGGGGGCATACCTTGGACCTGGTCATTACAAACTCTGCCCCTCTCTGGTGTATGACCTAGCTGTGTATGCCATTTCTATGGATTTGCCATCCCCATCCAGCCTCTCCAAGCCTAAGCGGAATATCTGTTTCAGAAACCTAAAAAACATAAACTCTTGGCAGCAGACTTTCAGCATCTTTTCACACACTTTTCATCAGCCGACAAAGCAGTGGACTACTACAGCAGCCATCTGAGCAGCCTCCTGTACCTCCATGCTCCGGTTAAAACAAGAACAGTCACCTTCACCCGCTCAGCTCCCTGGTTCATAGATGGGCTTCGTAAGATGAAGGCAGCGTGTTATCCTTCAGCCTGGCCTCACTATCCACAAACAAATTTACCGGGAGCAACAATAAAAATATGCACAGTCCCTCAAAGAGGCAAGGTCACAGTTTTACTCCAATGCCATCAGAAACAGCTCAGGAAATTCCAAGCAGCTTTTTTCCACTCTAAACCACCTTCTCAAACCACAATCTCCCCCAGATTTTTTTCACATCAAAAATATGCCCTTTCTGGTCCTCCCACCCAAACTGTTCCCCCAACATATACCGTCTCCCAACCCCTAAACTGCTTTCCTGAGGTTTCATCAGAAGAGGTGCAGAACATCATCAGGAAGATGAAATCCTCCACCTGTCCCCTGAACCCTCCCAACCTCCCTGGTAAAAACCCATATCACTGTCCTAAATCCCCTGATCACCGCTGTTATAAATCATTCCCTCCAAATTGGTCACGTTACACCTGCCTTAAAAAATGCCATTATCAGACAAGTGCTCAAAAAAAACACTCTTGATCCAGAAGTCCTATCCAACTATAGGCCCATCTCCAATCTCCCCTTCATATTAAAAGTACTTGAGAAAGCAGTTGCAACCCACCTTCAGGACCACCTCAAACATAATTAAAGCTGCGAGCAGCGATGGACGGGCCCTCGCGCCTCTCCGCGCGTCGGGGTTACTGGCAGACGCTGCTCCTTGCGACTGTTCATTCGCTTGGCACAATGATACCATGATACCTCACACAAAACGTCATACGGTTCATCAGCTGTGAAAGGGGGCATGGCTAAAGCATAGGGAGCGGGCCAAACCATTACCAATGAATAAGGACGTCTCTGCTGAGTTCAATGATATTTCACACAAGGGTCTACATCAAACGGGTCATTAGTTATAAAAGGGGGCGTGGCTAAAGCATAGGGGGCGGGCCAAACCAACACCAATTAAAGCTGCGAGCAGCGACTCTTATGAATCCTGAAAAGTTTCGAGGTAATCGGACAACGTACACTCGAGTTACACCCACTTCCTGTTTCGGCGGCGAAACGCACAAAATGGCCGCCCCGCCACGGCCACACCCTATGACGAAAAGTTTTTCTTTTAACAACTTTTCATCTTTAACTTCTTAAGATGGCACAGACCGAGTTTGAAGTTGATCGGATGAAATCTCTAGGAGGAGTTCGTTAAAGTACGACGTGGAAATGGCCAAAATCGCACTAATTTTGAATATTTAATTCAAAATGGCGGACTTCCTGTTGGGTTTAGGGTATGGCTCTAATGAAGTTTTTTGTACATCCTGACATGTTATATATGTGTACCAAGTTTCGTGAGTCTACGTAAAATGCACTGCAGGGGCTCAATTTTCTTAACTTTCTAGGGGGCGCTAGCGAGCCATTTTTGTGCGCCTATTCCCGAAACCCTTAAAATACGTAGATTTTCACCTGACTTGATGCGACCACCAAATTTGGTGAGTTTTTGAATATATTAAGCCCCTCAAAAAGCCAATTCATTTGACAGGAAAATAATAATAGAATAATTCCTTCAGTTTCAATAGGGCCTTCGCCGCTGTCGGTGCCTGGTCCCTAATAACCTCTTTGAAAAATTCCAGTCAGGTTTCCACTCTGCCCACAGCACAGAGACTGCCCTCGACAGAGTCACAAACAACCTCCTCATATCATCCGATGCAGGCTCTCCCTCCATCCTCATCCTCCTGGACCTTTCTGCTGCATTTGATACTGTCGACCATGGCATTCTTTTAAACCGGCTCCACCTAACCACTGGACTAAATGACACTGCCCTCAGTTGGTTCAAATCATACCTCACAAACCGGACAGAATACATCTCCCTAGGCCACTCCAAATCAAATCCACACACAGTTACTTGCGGTGTCACCCAGGGGTCAGTCCTTGGCTCCATCCTCTTCATCCTCTACCTCACCCCCCTTGGCCAAATCATCAGCCGTCACAAAATTTCATTCCACTGCTATGCCTGTAGGATTCTCGTAGGGTACAGATTTGATCATTAGCAAATTATCAAAAATGTTTTATCAATATTAATAAAGTTATGAATATGGTTATTAATAACTTTATCAAATCGACAAACAATCAAAACGGGGCACCACCCTGCAAGTCAGGGACCAATAATCAAACTGTGGAACAGTCTCATTTCTGTGGTAATCCTTTAAAAAGGAAATAAAGGAAGGGGTGAATCCAAGCACCGACCTGATCGACCAGCAATTATTACAACAAGTACACAAATAATCACAAGCAACTGCTAATTAAGTATAATAAGATTTATTAACGTCACAATTATCAGTAGCTAATTAATAATCCTTAGATAATAAACTTATATACCTTTTTACAATATCACAACCAAAAACTAAAACAAAGCAGCATGGACGGACACGTCTGTGTCCGTGTGTGTGTGTGTGTGTGTGTGAGAGAGAGTGAGTGAAAAGGGAGGGGCGGTGTCGTTCTAACACAAAAACAACTCCACAAATGGCTACTCCTGTGAGCTGCACAAACTATTTAGCCTCAAGAGGGCGGTAGTGGCGCTGGGTGCTCGGAGAAGGGGCTGAAGAAGCCGGGGAGGGGGGTTGCTAGGCAACGCGCACGCTTAGCCGGTATGGTAGCTAGTTCCTGTGTTAGCTCTGTATGAACGTAAGCCGATTCCACGTGGCTACGTTAGCTCGGGAGCTACGTGGCTAGCCTGTGTCGTGTGTGTGTGTGTTAGTAAAAGAAGAGTAAAGAAAAAAGGCACTCTGATCTTAGTTATCGATAATGACCCAGTCCCCCTCAGCCACTCAGGTCTAGGCTAACGTGTAGTTAGGACAGACTCTGAGACTTTTGTTTTGCTGAGGAAAACGTCACTATAACCACTCCAGTGGCTAACAGCTGATGTTTGCGATTTTCTCGCAGACAGTAACTAAACTCCTGAAAAGAGTGATTTAGCAGGTAGCGATTACAGTTATACCCAGCTACTTAACACAACATAACCAACGGTATAATGATCGATTATACATTCACAGCAATAGATTAATTACCAGATATGGCCAATACATGATTACAATCAGATCACATTAATGGCACCAGCGGTAGCGAACCCTTTGCTCATTAATAACAAACCAAAACGCACTAGTTCTAACATCTGCCCAGAACTGTGTAAGCCTCTTACTGTGTGCGTTGTTTGCCAGTTAAATCTCTTGCCAGAGTTTAACAATCCGTTTCGTCGCGAGCATGAGACTATACGTGATCCAGGTCGACAATACAAGAAACTCCGTCCTTTTCTTGTATCCAGGCTGATTAAACCCGCTGCAGATGAAGGAATACTCGGACAGTATTTCCTCGGATCCCCTTTTTATATCAGGCCGATATAAAATTGTCCCAGCTCAAAACTCGACCAGCGAGGTGATGCTGGCTAGCTAGTCCGGACTAGTGCTTCCTGTCAGCAACCGGGGGTTACCGTGAAAGCCAAGAAACACAAAAAAGCTTTTATTCTTCCTCCGCCTCCTGGTGGCGGGGTGGTGCATTCAAAGGCCCGACGGCCAATGGCAAAACTGCAACTTTGTCACAGGTGTGAAGCAGTTCTTTGTCTCACCACCAGTCTAACTTGTCCCACATGTGTTGAAGGTAGATTCTCCATTTTGGCGACTCTGCCTGTAGGAGTTTGGTGAAACTGGCTTTGGGATTCACATGTAGGCCAAGATCCTTTGTCTTGCCTTCCCTGTGTCTCTGCAGTCAACTCAATCTGAGCCAAATCACTGTTTAACCAGCTTCTTGGTCCCCAACGTGCCGATGACATACAGCTCTATGTAAATGCCACAGCTGAAACCCCACCCTCACAGTCATCCCCATCAAAATTCACCAGCTGTCTGGAGGAGATAAAGGTATGGATGGAGCACAACTTCCTTCAACTCAACAGCTCTGAGACTTTTAAACCTTTATTTAACCAGGTATGCCGTTGAGAACAGGTTCTCATTTGCAACAGCGACCTGGCCAAGAAAATCATATGCTTGAAAGACAACAGTTTCACATTCAATACAATACACAAATACAGAATACAATAGGCTTCATAAAGGCTACATAGAGTACAAATTAAGTAGGCAATACAAGCCGGTGCAAAGTGAGGTGTAAGAAAGTCGATGGGTATGTGAAAGTGATATGGTAATAACACAATATACATGAATAGAGAGACTATAACACTGCTGAGATGTAGTGGAGAGCCAAATAAAACAAAACAGTGCAAATTATGATCTAGTTAGTGGTGTTGAATCAGTTATAACACAATATATATGAATAGGCAGTCTATGTAAATGCTGAAATGTAGAAGATTCGATATACAATTAGTGCAGATTGTGGTCTGGTTAGTGATATAGGTCAGTAATTATACAGTTAATCGGAATAGACAGTCTTTATAATTGCTGAATGTACTGAAAAGTCAATATACATGCAAATAGTGGACTAGGTAGTGATGTAGATCAGAAATAACACAATATACATGAACAGACTATATAAATGCTGAGATGCAGTAAAGAGACAATATACAGTTGGTACTAAGTGTGGTCTTGATGATGATGTAAGTCCGTAATATCACAGTATACATGAATGGACAGAATATAAATGCTGAGTGTAGTAAATATTCAATATAAAGTTAGTCCAAATTGTGGTTTACAAAAATTGTATGACAACAAAGGTTGGATGAATGACAGTTGAGCATACCTGGGCGGATGAATAGTGCAAAAGGGCGTAAACAGAATATAATAGCAGTGCAGGTAAAGATGTGTATCTATGCAAATATGCAACGGGGCATGACAGAGATGATGGATTGCAGTAATGCAATAGGCGGGTGCAGAGCATGAATGATGGAGAACAGTTAGCACATACTGTAGCTCAGACAGACGTACGTTGAAGGCAGTTAGTGAGATAAGAGTTTTGAGTTTCAGGGTTTTTTGTAGTTCATTCCAGTCATTAGCAGCTGAGAACTGGAAGGAGAGGCAGTCCAAGGGGTGGTCTTTAGGGGTGACCAAGGAGATATAACTGCTAGAGCGCAGGTTGCAGGTGGGTAGAGCTATGGTGACCAGTGAGTGTAGGTAGGCTTTAAACTTTGCAGCAAAGATGAAGAACATCTTTCCAGATTTTGCACTCAAACAACTCGGCTTCTTTTTCGCAATCATTGTGATTTTTTTCTACAATGTTGTGCTTGACAGGGATTACGAGTGCAATTGTGATGCAAGATGCCGTGACTGCATTGTCTACGTGGCTATGCCATGTGGTATTATATTTGTTTTACAACTCTGGATGGACAAGACATTTATATATACATGTAAATCTTGCTGTAACGGTTGTTGTTATGTAGTCTATCACATTATCAAGGCAGCTTTTGTCGGTCTGCTGTGGGTTACCTCGGTGTTAATTGATGGAGACTGGTATGTTTGCTGTGAGATTAAACAGTCTGAACAACAGAAACAGTTAGCCTGCAAAGACAAAAACAACCGCACAGCTGAGGAACGAACAACCATCGCTGAACTGAAAAATGATTCAAGGGTGAGTTTTTCTTGCTTTCTACAAATCATGTCAGTCTGTTATTCTGTTTTTTCCTCCATCAGTGTTTATCCGCACACGAAGGCTAGTTGTAGTCAATTATTTTATTTCTTATATATTGAGATCTTAAGTTTATCTTTGTCATGTTCCTGCTTATATTCTGTGTTTTGTTTGTTTATTTGCACTTCCTGTTTTATGTTGAAATCCTCAGTTACTCTCATTTCAGGTCACTTGTCTTCCTCCCTTTGTCTGCTTTCCCGCCTGTGTGAATACCGTCCCCGCCCCTTATGTGTTTCACCTGTTTGTTTTCAGCTTTGCCAGTCCCCATGCATAAATACTCACCATTCCCACTTACCTGGGTGGTATTTCAGGAAGGATGTTTACCAAACTCTGAGTCTAACCCTGATGTCTGCGTTGTTTGACCCTGAGATGGGAAACTCAGACTTCGGTTTCAGAAGAGCTGATATGAGTTGGTTCAATCAACTCATAGTATGTTCATGCGCGTGCACCACCACAATAAAAAGGCAGCATGAATGGAGCCATGATTCTACGATTCACCATGGTAACAACCACAAACAAACTGGTCGGCGGAAATACTCATGCGCACAAACAGTGAGTTAAAAAAAAAGCAACACAGCGGCTGCTGCAAAAGAGAGAGAATTTGTGTGGGAGAAAAGTGCTGCTAGAGTAAATGCATATATTCCAATATAGTGTATATCATATTTAATCATAAGTAGGCCCCTTAGCCTAATATTACTGGTGAAATGTTATTGGACCTATAATCTATTTCATTTAGGTGCAATCCTGCGGGTGAAAAAGTACTACACCTAATCCCATTCTGAGGCTGCAGCACCATCATTATCAGAATTATAATCCGTAATCTTTTATTTCAAAGGGTTTACATCATTCACCTGCAATACTGTGGAACTCCTTTTAAAAGCGTTTAAAACACGTTTCAGAGCGAGTCACACTCTTCTGACGGTGCTTTGCTACAGTGGCTTTACTAAAATGCTCCGCATCACCAATGTTGTAAAGACAAATGCTGTTTGCAAAAAAACAGTTATGCGACACAAATAATCTGCTGGGATGTAAGAGCAGAGATGGGTGATGTTAGTGATATGAGGATGATAAGGTTATGTATATACGTTAGTGATATGAGGATGATAAGGTTATATATATACGTTAGTGATATGAGGATGATAAGATTATGTAGGCTACATAACTAATCGACTGGGAAGAAAAACAACACCACTCAAATAGGAAGTTATCCGAAAATTGGCATTGTAGACAAAAGGAAATGCCATGTTTTGAGAAATAAAATGTTTTATAGGCTAGTCTGCCTAACACGGTTAATGTTTTTTTATTCATGCCGATAACAAACTGCGCTAAAATGTGCCTGATACAGACTGACTGACTGAATGAATGAATGAGGAAATGAGAGAGTGCTGTGTCAGAGGGAGGAGACTGAGAGAAATTCGAGGTTTCTTAAAGAAAACCTGCTGGCGACCAGGTTAGGTTCACAGGCTCAGTTACCATAGTAACTGACTCTGAGGTTAAGTTACCTCTCTTTCTGAAACAGAAAACCCAGAGTTTCCCTCATCTCAGGGTTAACCAACTCAGAGTTTTCACTAAACCTGCTTTCTGAAATACCACACTGTAAGACCCAACAGTAAAAGCTTGTTAAAGAAAATGAGTTATGTTTTGTCAAAAATTCAAAAAAGTTAATTCTCCACTATTTTTCTGAGTCATTAGTACAAATTTGTAATCTCAAGTTTACAGTGCTCAACCACTTTAATTATTTTTCGTCATTGTACTCAAATAGTTTAACAGTAATAGCTGAGGCGTCACGTGCGTGCGTGCACGCGTTTTCGACGTGCCACTTCATCGAGCCACGCACCCTGCACGCACCGATCCTCTGGAAAATTCCGCCATTGTTGCATCCCGTGTTAATGGAGAAATTTAGAAGAGTAGCTAATTTGCAGCTTGTGGAGAACTTCGGTGATGTATATTTGTAAGGGAAAGAAGATACTGTGGAAAATTAACCGTGGGACTGCCAGTGAAAATTTTTTCAGGGAACACCGCTGTGGCATGCAGCAATTTTCTGAACCTGACAAGCTAACTTTTGCCATTGTGCTGACCGCACTGACTGCCGTTATATTGATGTTCTTTTTGGGCGCGCTAATTTGGTAAGTTATGTGTTGATTTAACACCATATTATTTCGATATTTTATTATTTTCTTCATGAAACACATTTTGCCGTCATTAGTTATTGTATGCATTAAAGCTAATATGAGTTGAGTTTACTGTAGCTAAGCTTTCTTTATCGTTATTAACCTAATTTAAATTTAACGTTTTAAAAAGTGGGAACCAGTGTATTTAGATTTATTTTTCATCTTAAAGTGAAACGTTTTTAGTGTTGAAGTTTTCTGGATATTTTTATAACCGTTAATGTTCCAACAACCAGTCACGTCAAATCTGTGACCGCTTTTTTTTTTTTTTTTTTTTTTTCATCGACGATGTCTGGGCAGGTTTTACAATACGTAGCTAACGTCAACTAACGTTAATGGTTTTGAGGTTTTAAAAACATTTATTTCACGCGATACATTGACGTGTGTTCTACATTTTGTAAGGCCAGTTAAATATAAAATGTAGGCTTAGAATACGTTGTAATAAAATAACGTTGTCACAGTCTGTGAGGTCCAGTATCCTCTGTCAATACGTGGTGACTTCCAGGTTAAACATTTAAAAATAACGTGAAGTTAAAATAAGGTAACTTTCTGAGATTAACGTTATCTCCCTTCTTAACCTGATAGTGCCGTTTGTTCATATCTTTGTTTAGCTTATTGATTTACGGTTTGAAGACATTTTGGTTTGTCTTTATGAGCCAGCTAGCTAGCAACGTTAAGGACATTATTCTGCCACAGAGGTTAAAATAAACATTCCACATAGTCGTAATGTTACCTAACTAATTTGTATTAAATGCTCCCAAGATATTTTACATACAGTTAGTGCTTTTGTGAAAGTTTTGCAACCTAGGTAACGTTTCAATCTTCTCTCTATTAAGGCTGAAGCTGAGGCAACTGGCTGACATACGGAGTCTTCTATCTGGTATGTTCATGTGAATGAATGCACAACACTAAAATGACTCCAACCTATCCATAACTGTTTTCAATATGTATGCAGACTTGTGGATTTGATAGGAGTGTAATATAGTTTTACAATGGCTTGGATGTGCAAACTTTGTGCTGCTGCTGCCTTTGATAAAAGAGCACAGTTGCTTGAACACTATCGTTTGCATCACAGCAATTGTTCCTCAGTCAGTCCTTTGCCTTGTCTGTATGAAGACTGTATCTGCACATTTTAGTCAGTAAATGCTTTGAAAATTCACCTTACACGGTTACATAGTCCGACAGTTGTGACTAGTGAAAGTAACAAGCAACCATTTAATGATAAAAGTCTTCTTAGTCATTTTAAAACAACACGAGATGGTGCATTGCCCATTCAAAAATTGTCACTACTGTACTAATGTGTACTCTTCCTTCAATGCCCATAAAAGTAGGAATCATCCAGACTGTGATGTCTCAGATTTTAAGGATGAGATTGTCTTGACAGAAACTGACAGAAACGGCCAACCGATGCCTAGTCAAGCTGACTCTGATCAGGGTTCTCTTTCTCCTGAGCTGGATGCCCTTGAGTGCAATCCTCCTGAGTCTACCGATGATATTGGTGAATTGCGCAATCAATCGAGAAACAATTTGGCTTCTTTGTTCTTGAAAATGAACAGTGTTCTTCATGTATCAGAGATGGCTATACAGGACATAGTTGAAAATTTGTCACAAATATTCTCATTGTCCAAACCTCTTGTGAAAGACTCTGTCATCAGTATTTTTCGAGAGCATGATCAGTCGATCAGTTATGCCCTTCTTCATGAATTAGTTGAAGCTATCATGAAAAGTAATGTTTTTGTCAGTGCTACTTTGGAAGGTGCAGAACTTTCCACTGCTAAGAGGAGGAAAACATATGTAAGGAGTAACTACCCTCTGGTAATGCCAGTGCAATATACTGTAGATTCCAGTGGACACACAGCAGTGTATGTTCCAATACTACAGATGCTTCAAACTATGTTTAAAAATACTGATGTCCTTCCAAGATTCAAGAAACTAAACCATCACCACCTGGAATGTTCATGTCTCATGAAGATGGAACATATTTCAAAGAAAATCAGTTTTTGTCAGAAGCAGGAGAGATGAAATTGTCACTGATTTTGTATGTCGATGACATTGAAATAGCTAATCCTTTAGGCACATCTAGAAAGATCCACAAGCTTTGTGCAGTATACTGGTTGCTGGCCAATGTTCCCAGTCAGTATAGGTCCAGCCTGCATGTCATACAGCTAGCTCAGCTGTGCAAAGTACTTGATCTACAGAGCTGTGGTTTTCAAAGTGCTCTTTCACCTTTGTTGAAAGACTTGTGCACTCTTGAGGAGGATGACATTTTCATTGAAAGTTTTGGTCAGTGTATCAGGGGCACTGTGTTGTGTGTCGCAGCTGATAATTTGGCTGCCCATGGGCTTGCAGGCTTTGTGCAGGGATTCTGAGGACAATATGTCTGCAGATTCTGTTGCTGTACTCAAGACCAGATACAGTGGGGTGAAGTTTCAGAAGGAGAATTTAGCATGAGAACGAGGGCCTGCCATGATCTTTATGTGCAGAATGTTGTGCAAGGAGAAAATGCATCTCACTTTGGTGTTACGGGTGAGTGTGCTCTCAGCAAGACATTGCAGCATTTCCATCCCATTACTGGTTTCCCACCTGATATACTTCATGACCTGTTTGAGGGTATTGTGCCAGTTGAGTTGGCCTTGTGCATCCGTGAGATGATTCGTCTGAAGTATTTCACTCTTGAATATCTAAACACAAAAATTCGCACATTTCCTTATGAGCACTTTGATAGGCTTGATAAACCACAACCTATCCCAAAGACTTTTGGAGCCAAAGTAAGTATTGGCGGGAATAGGCATGAAAATTCCACTTTGCTACGTTTGTTACCACTTATGGTAGGAAGTAAAGTACCTGAAGGGGATGAAGTATGGGCCATATTGTTGGACCTTAAAGAAATCGTGCAGCTGGTGTTGTCTCCATCTTTCACTGAAGAATCCATCCAGTACATGCAAACTAAAATAAGTGATCACAGACAGGGTCTCCAAGCGGTGTTTCCAGACTTTAAGCTTCGACCAAAGCATCATTATGTTGAGCACTACCCTGAACTGACACGGCGTTTCGGACCTCTTGTTCACTTATGGACCATGAGGTTTGAGGGAAAACACTGCTTTTTCAAAAGGGTGGTACATGACACACACAATTTCAAGAATGTCTTAAAAACTCTGGCTACCAAGAATCAGCACATGATGGCATATCACTTTAGTGCGCCATCATTTTTCAGACCCCACACACAAGCCTCAAGTGTCACCTCTGTCCAAGTTACCACACTGCCTCAAGTGGCAAAAGATTTCATAGAGACAAAGACAGATAGCCAAAACATATACAGTACATCAAAGGTCTCCATAGATGGCACAGATTATGCAAAGGGCATGTTTGTTTCTGCAGGCCACACTGGAGGACTTCCAAAATTCAGCAAGATTGAGCACATACTGCTTGTGAACAACTCTGTTTCCTTTCTATGCAGGAACTACGAGTGCTGGTACAGTGAGCATTTAAGGTCATTTGAGCTGACATCCTCAGACAATTTCTCTCAGCTGTCAGAACTAAATGACACAGAAAGTCTCACAGCATACCATATTGACGGGCATTTGCTATTGACACAAACATTTTTTATTTCTATCAGAGATTTACAGGATTAAAATGTTTTTGGAAGTGGGGAACTGTACAGTCTTATCGAGCATTGTGGAGAAAATGAACTCTGGTGTAATATCGCAATCAATTTGCCATTAGTGACACCGTTGTTAATGAACTGTATAAATTTGAGTTTATGATACTAATCCAAAGCAATGATATTTTTCATTTATAATTTGCTGGAAATTGCCTGAGTTTGTCTGGAACAAATCCTGATTGTGTGTTGCCAAACTAATGGTTATTTATTCATCCTTTCTCGCATAGGAAATGGCAGCTCAAAACTTCCTACTTCATGTCCATACCTCCACGGAGATTGTTAGCAAGATGACTTTATCTTCCCGTCCAGAATCTGTTGATGAGCTAAAAACAATGATAAAGGACTAATTTAAGCTAGACTTTGACTTTAGCTTATCATACCAAGATCCAGACTTTGATGGGCAGTTGTGTTCCCTTGTAGAGATTGAGGAGCTTCCACATAAGGCTGTACTAAAAGTTATAAGGTCTGAGAGTGATGTCAGTTCAGTAGCATCAGATGACACAATAATATTGCCTCATGCCCTTACACCAGACAGGACTGAGAGATGGCCTGATGTATTTCCAGTGCCTGCTTTTTCCTACGAGGTAGAGCTCATTCTTGGTGAGGGAAATGTTACATATGAGAGAACAGGGAAAACCCTTAAGCTATCTAGGGGAAAAAAGCATGGCATCGTTGAGACCCTTGCAGCCAAAATGCATAGCTTCAAAGCATATCCCAATGATAGGGACATTTCAGTGGTAGCTGAAGCGCTTGTCACTAAGCATCCTTGTCTAAAAGAGCCAGGATCTCGGACAGGATGGTACGGTTGGAAAAATAGTCTAAAGTTTAAGATGGGGAACTACCGCTCTAAATTGAGCCGGGCAGGATTTAACAAGGTAGCTGTAAATTCTGGGAAGAAGAGTAGAAACAACCCAGAGAAACAAGCTCCTCACACTAACATCAAACGACCAAAGAGGGCAGAAGTAAATTTTCTCCCTAATTTCCCAAGAGGCGAAGATGGTGCAAGCCTTGAGCAATTGAGACTCCAAATTATGGATGAAGTTGGGATGAGTGACAAAAACCTTCCCCTCATTGCCAAGTTAATGCAGACCACCTTCGCTCTGCGGCGCAAAGAGGTCATCAATGATGACCTACCTGTTGGAGAAATCCTGGAACGCTGGCCTGCCCTTAAAATGGAGTCACAGGTTAAATTATTTTCCCATGTAGACCTATTCTAGCAGAGTATTGATGAGTATTCATTTTAATTCTTTTGTGTGACTGTGTCAGTAAATTCAACAATTTGACTCAGGTTTACATCAACTATAGCATATGATATGGTTTAATGATGGTTTTTCACCAAATCTGACACAGAACAAGATCAATGTTTTGCCGTTATTGGCATATTTTGTAGGGTTGGGCATCGAGAACCGATTCCTACTTGTAATCGTTTCAAAAATTACGATTCCATCGGAATCGGTTTTTTTTTTGGAATCGTTTGGAGGATTTGGTTTCAAATCTGATCATGGCTTCCAAATTTAACATGCGCAAGTTTTGGTTTCCGTAGCGACCAGGCGCTTGTTGTGTTGCAGCTGTGGAGCACGGTAAGCAGTGCTCTAGTGTGGCTTTATTTTACATTGAAAAAGCCCCGTCAAACTGCAATCCACCTTTGAATCAAAATAAAACTTTCCTCTTATTTGTGAAATAAGCATGTGACCATAGATCTAGAACAATAGATATGACATGTAATTCTGACTTGCCATTCCAGGATGGAACCACTTGGCGGCCATCTTACCAGGGTTAAGTTTTAGAATTGCTTCCATTGGAACCAATGGGGAAAGAGGCTCATGTTGTCTTTATAATCCTTATATTTTTCTACCAATACATCAATAGTGGTTTTAATTCAAAGTAATGACTGTAAGACAACTGTGCCTTTCTAGAACAAAACAAAAAATAGAGATTTGGGTGGAATTTTGATTGATATAGCTCCAAGAGAACAAGTAATTCGTTCAATTATAAAGATAATCTCATAATTTAGCATTTATATTGCAGGTAATAATTTAATTTATTCAATTTTGCCTGAACTTAATATGTAAAAACTGTCTTTGGTATTCTGAATGGCTAATATACATTAAACAATATTTTTTAATATATAAATCCTAAATAGATTCAGTATTATGGTCTATAGAGCGGTAGTTACGATAAGACTGTTATTTATTAATACATTTATTTATGTCTGTAGATTTTATCTCAACTATAAGAACACATTTCCCATCAACCCCGCTACTTCCTGTTTAGCGTTTACCGGCCGGTGTTCTGTCGATCTATGCTACCTATCGAGATGTGCTACTTAGCGGTTCTGCGCATGCGCACGACCCACAAGCGTGGTCTGATTCCCCGCCCATAAATCTATGCAACCTTGCAGGTCGGACATGCGGTCGGTACTGTGGTTAATGGTGAGTAACATCTAATAAATAATGTACTCATTGTGCCTTTTGACCTGTAACCATGTCAATATTGGTATGTACACACTGTCTTTGAATACGCTACCACTGAAATATTCAATAAATATAAATTAATAGAATATCAAAATATGCTCCTTATCTCCTGACAGTGCACATGGAGTGAGTAGTGATGCCATATATAATGACTCTGTTGGGGGAGCATTATTTGATAGGGTATATTTGTCTATCAGAATACGCTACCACTGAAATATTCAATAAAGATATAATGGAGTATCAAAATATTCTCAAATAAGCATAAGATGTCAATACTGTTAGAGTTAAACCTCTATGGGATTCAGCCTGCCTGCACAATTCGAAATGGGAACACATAAGGAAGCACATTTCGATAGGGCAGCGCGACTCGATAGACTCTACTCGATTTGCGCTACGGTAGCATTTTTCGACAAGGCAGCATAGATCGTCAGAACACCGGTGTGGAGTTTGTTTAGACGATGAGCGGAGTAGTTGGAGAGCCTCGCTAGCTTCAATGAGTTTTTGTTGATAAAGGCTATAATGACTTCACCAGAACTGATGATGGACTAACATTATGGAAATTACATTAACGATAGTAATGCGGAGACTTTGCTGCTGAAGTTACTTTACCTCATCAAGACATGGATTATTAAGTTTTAATTTTCTTTACTGAAAGGAAAATCATGTAAAGGCATGAGGTAAGCTGACAACAATATATGTTAATATACGATGACTGACAGCAGGATTCCACATGGCTAATGTTTGGGGAGCTAACCTTAGCTGGTGAAAATGTACCGTTAAGTGCGGCTGGTCGGTTAGGGCTCCAACATGGCTAATGTTGATTTGTGTAACGTAACTTTACTCTGTGTAACGTTACATTTTAACGTACCGTTAGCTTGCTGGATTTGTCTTGAGATATTATCAAATGAGATTTAGGAGTAAAGAACAGTACTTGTCGTTAACTTTAATTTAACTGAAAACTTGACATAGATTGAGTGAAATCGCCTATAGGGGTAATATTAACGACGTGTTAAAGAAACGTTAACGTTAACGTTACTAAATGTATTATTTGAGGTCAAAAATCAATTAACTAAAACAATGTTTGCTGTTCATAAATACTGTTAAGAGCTAGCCAGCAATCACCAATAACTGACATCTCAGCCGGTCTGTTGCTAGGTAACGTAACTAGCTAGCTAGCTAGTTCACCAACTTTTCTGTATTTATAGTTAAAAAAAGAAGAGAAAAACTTCTCCTACTGACATGTGGAAAGTGATGCCAGCCTCCTGGTCTCTGTGGTCCTTCTGGTAAAGCAGTTAGGTGCTGCACAGCTGACAACCATACTGGCTGCCATAGGTGACAATTGTAACAACAGTACCCTAGTAAGATGGCGGACAGTTATACCATTAGTTATGACGTCATGTCATATCTATTGTTCTATATCTATGCATGTGACCTGTTTCAACTCCACCCCTCAAAGAATCGGAATCGAGAATTGATAAGAACCGGAATCGAAAGGAAGAATCGGAATCAGAATCGTTAATATCCCAACGATGCCCAACCCTAATATTTTGTTGCTATATATTTATGTATACAGTCAGACTTGAACAGATTTTTGTTTTTTACATTTCGGCAGGTCTGTGCTGAGTTTCACAGAATTGCAAACATGAACCTGAAGAACCACTTCTTTGCGGAGTTGGACCGTCATGCCCATCGTCTTCAGAGCTTGTTCAGGAAGAAAGCCGCTCGCAAAGGGAAAAGTTGCCGACGTTCTGGGTCAGCTCTTTAGAGCTTATGACCTCCAGGTTAGTTAGTTATGCGTCTTGGTTCTGCATAGTGATACTAAAGTAGATTTTGGTGTAAGCTTTTTAGAAACCCTCAACTCCTTAAACTTGAGAAAGGTCTTTATTGTAAAAGTATTATGTGGCTATGCTGTTTAACATCCAACGTGAAGAAATATGTTCTCACACTCAAGGAACAAGTTGATGTCCATGTTAGACGGGCTGAGGATGACTCTGGATTTCTGAAGCTGTGGGATGTAAGTCATATTAATTGTTTAGAAATTAGTCTATGACCGTTAATCATAGAATAAAATTGTTTCGTCAAATATTTACATTGTTTCAGTTGTATAAAACTTAGAATAAATTGTGTAAAGAAATTGTGTAAAATTGTCCTGGGGTCATCATAAATGGAGCTTGATTGTGTGAGGAATAAGTCCTCAAAGATGGTATCTTCTTCTCCTGCTCAGACATCGTTCAGGTTCTAGTTGCAGGTTTTGAGTAGAATGATAATAATTGTTATTGTAGGGTATAAAAAAGGGCAAGTCAGAAAAAAACAACACATTCATCCACATATTCCAGAACTGTTGTATTTTCACGGTTTGAAGTTTTGAATAGGTCCACTTTGAAATTAAGCTTTTCAGGTTTCTAAGTAAAAAAAAAAAAGTGTAGCTCTGAATCATTCATATTCTGTAAATTGTACTACACTTTCACAAGCTCTGTTCAGGCTGCCCTTAAAGCAACATAATGCTTTTGAGATAGTTTAGACAGTCTGGGGTGACAGTTCTCTCTTCTTGTGTTTAGGAGGCGCAGTCTGATGAACCTAACATTGATGACCTACCGGTTGGGCTTCTCTTGATCAGTGCCAATTCAACAGATGCCACGTTCTTCTGCCCAGACAGGACTGCAGTTGTGCTTGAGGGTAACATAGTTATCAATTTCCCCACATTGGCTGACGCATTTGTGATGCTTTTTGCATTGATTTATGCTCTGCATTTAAGTTACCCAAAAGACTTGGCCAACACATTTGACTTCATCCAGAAAGTGTTGATGGGCCTGGATGATGGGAAGTTGAGGCCCAGGGTGTTGAGCCTTAAAAATGACCTGTTGGCAGTGGAGTAACCTAATGTGTTACAAAAACAAAGATGACAAAGTTGCCTCTTTGTTGGACTTTTTGTATTCATATGCACCACTGTCATTTGAGCATACCATAGAACAATGAAAGTAGTGAGTTTACTTTTTTTTTTTTTTTTTTTTTACATCTTATAGATGTGTTTTGGAGTGTAATTGCTCAACCAAATGTTTGATGCAGTGTTGGTACTTTATGGATGTGTAAAACAGAATGGGCATTTTTTTCCCTCTGGTTATATTGCAATACCCATATATTTTGATAATTCTAGCTATATTAGGGCTTTATGAACCATTTGGGTACCAAGCCTTTGTTATAGGAGTTAAGATTTTCCTCAGGCCACGTTCTGTTAGGGCTGGGTATCATTCAAAAGGTTTCGATTTGGGTACCCATGCCAATACAGTGTCATCAATACCAGTTTCTGAACAATACTTTTTTCGATATCAATTTTATAAAATCCATTATAGCAAAAATAAATTACACATTACGGTACACATTTTTTGATTTATTTTTCAGCTACCACGTGAGCCGTCTCAGTGTAATGTAAAGTTTTCCTGCGTATCTCTATGACGTGCAGCGTTAGGCAGCCAATCGCAGACATTATTAGATCTTGGTAGAGGCATGCTGCATGCTTATTGGCTCACTGACGCTGATGAGATTTACTCTTGGGTATTGAAATTTGGAAGAATGGCGAGGCGTCTTTTGATACTCAGTAAGGAGGCAATAAAGTATTGAATTCGGTACCCAGCCCTAAGTTTTGTAGGTGTTTTTTTATATATATATATATATATATACTGTGTACTGATGTCACTGTTTGACAAGTGTTTACGGATGTTTTAATGCATGGAAATGATGGTGGTATGATGTATATCCTTAAATGTGAGCATATACCATAACAGGATTTTATATTGTCCACTTCAGTGATAGAAGCCCTTTGGCCATTTTCCAAGGCCCTTGCACTGTTTAATAATGTTTAAAATTACTGTTTTAAATATTTTACATGTGCCAGCAAATCTTTTATGGTCGCTTAATAAATAGTGACTTGCATTTAAAGTGTCTGCTAACATCTCTTTCTTAATGTTTACACAAAATATGTGTATTTGGGGATTTTGAGTTAAAGCTACTTAAAACATTTTATGTAATCAGTTTCAACAAATAATTAAAGTACTCCGTCTTGCGATTTTATTTTTAAATTAAGCAAAGTGTTTAGCTCTATTGAACTTAAACAGTTAAGTACACATAAAGTAAATATTTTCGTAAATAAAATGTGACGTTTTATGTTAATGGTAATAACAATATTTAAGTTTGATAAACTTCATATAATTTTACTATTAAAACAAAGTACCTAGTAAATGTACTTGAACAGGAAAGTTTGTTTTACTTACGAATTTATGTTAATGTCACTTAAATGAACATAGTAAGAGTTACTTATTGGAGAACGTTTGTTTAACTTACAAATCTGAGTAAGCAAAACTTAAAAATGTCGATGTAATCAGTTTCACCAAATTTTTTGAGTTATGTTACTTATCGGGCCACCCTGTGCCAGATTGTAGTTGTACGTAGTTGTACTCTCTCCAGCGTTATTCGCAGTGTCTGTTTTCCCAGTGTTTATCCAACTATTGCTTTGTTCCTGATGATGATTTTTGCCTGCCACATTTTTAGTACCTTTGCCTGCATTCGTTCTCCTGAACAAAAAAAACCTTACCTGTGATTCCCTGTCTGAGTTGTGCATTTACGTCTGCCATTGTACCGTGATAATCTTGGTGTTTATTTAAATGGCTTGGTTTTACTAGATTCCATGTAAATAATCAGGACTTTTAGCATGTATAGAGCCAGCATATTTCAACCAGACTCCATGTAAATAATCAGGACTTTTAGCGTGTATAGAGCCAGCATATTTCCACCAGACTCCATGTAAATAATCAGGACTTTTAGCGTGTATAGAGTCAGCATATCTCCACCAGACTCCATGTAAATAATCAGGACTTTTAGTGTGTATAGAGCCAGCATATCTCCACCAGACTCCATGTAAATAATCAGGACTTTTAGCGTGTATAGAGCCAGCATATTTCCACCAGACTCCATGTAAATAATCAGGACTTTTAGTGTGTATAGAGCCAGCATATCTCCACCAGACTCTATGTAAATAATCAGGACTTTTAGCGTGTATAGAGCCAGCATATTTCCACCAGACTCCATGTAAATAATCAGGACTTTTAGTGTGTATAGAGCCAGCATATCTCCACATGTAAATGGGTGAATTAAGGTTTTATTTCAACCAGACCAGAGTGGTGATTGTTGGAACAGTGGAAAGATGGACCAAGACTGCTTTGGTTGTTTTATTTACTTTCTGTCCACTTTGACTGAAATGTGTTGTACGATGATAAAAGTCCTGATTATTTACATGGAGTCTGGTGAAGTTTGGTGATGGTGATTTCGGGGCTGTTTCATGTTAAACTAAAAGGATCTTACTCTTTAACTAAAAGGTCTATCTCTGTATGGATCCATCCCATAATGTTGTCAGACCCTTATAATAATAATCTGAGTCTGTCAGCAGCAACAACAGAAATTTTAGTGGACTCTAACTGCTGCTGAACATTAGTCCTGTAGGGTGACATTACAGCTCGGTTCTGGTTTAATACTGGACCAGTTTCAGATTGTTGTTCCATCAGACACTCAGACACACACACATGGAGACAGAGAGTCCAGGGTGAAAAAATTAAGTTAGCCTTTAACTTACAATGTAAAATGCCCATTATTGCTTAATTTTTTTACTCATATTACCCTTCAAGATTTTCCTTTTAATAGATTTTACTTATCATTACTTATTCATACACACACACACACACACACACACACACACACACAATCTATTTCATGCGTATGCTGCAGTTTTCCATTATACAAAAATAGCCTGTATTTGAAGGTCTGTTTTCCGAACACCATAAACTCATAACTTCAAAGTAACAGAATTTTTATTAAAACTATGAGTGTTTCTCAACTTCAGTTTTGATAATATAACCATCTTTGTTGCCCCTTTTTCAGCTTTGGGGTATGATTTTACTCTTGTGTATCGTCCTTGTGGCTGCCGTTGGCTCTTCAATTGGACGGAAGGAAAGCTGTGGCCGCCCATGCTGTCAAGGTTCATGTCATTGCTGTACAGATTCAGATGGTTGCCGTACGGATTCATGTTGTTGCTACACAAACATTTTGTATGAGGAAGTGAAACTGGATGAAGAAGAAAATGTGCTGAAAGAGATTATGAAAAAAAAAGCAAAAGCAGAGGTGACAGGATCCCTAGAAGACCATTGGCAGGAAACAATGGGAAGAGCCATACAGGTTTGTTTCTGATCTAATGACTCAGCTAATCAGTCCCTTCAGGAATAGTGCCACCTCGCAAATTCACCTAATCACTGGAGCTTTCCACGACTTCCACCAATCACAGCAGAAAAACGCAATGCTGAGAGCCACTGAGCAAGCATTAGTACTTGAGTCATTTCTTTGGATGAGAGAAGTGGGACTTGAACATTTTGCATGTATTATCTGCTCTTTGTCAGAATGCACAGTTCTATCCACCACATGCACACACACAGACATACTCACACACAGACACACATTTAGGGCCGTTACAGAGTCAACGCATCGGTACGCATACGCGTCCGCAAGGCTACGCGTTGCTACGCTTCGGCCGCCATTATGCGTCAATGCGTAGCCAAATGTGTCGTCCTAGTTTTTGATACGCGACGCGCCGGTGCGCACAATACTATGCGTTGTCGGTGGGGGCGACACTGCATGTATTGTAATAGTGCCCTATATTTAAATATAGGATACTATATTCTACATTATCAAAAAATATTGAATCAACTTAGCAGAGCAAATTCATCAAACATAGGACTACTGAGTCACATTTTTCGGTATGTATCAACGTTCTGTGTGTGTGTCTATGCTGTGTGTATCCTCAAGAGGCTGAAATAGCGTACAGCAGGAGAGAGAGAGAGACCCAAATGTATTTATATATTTTTAAAACCTGCTAAATGTATTGGTCAGTGCTACCCAATCGTAGTACACTGTACTGGTGGGGAAACACGCCAGCATCTGATAAAAAGAAGTCAGCCAGCCAGCTGCTCCCTGACGAGAGCCACTCTCTGGGAGGGTCTGGCTCTGCCGACCGAACACCGTGGAGCACTCTGCTGCCCCCTGTTGCGTGGGCGGTGTATTGCATTTCACACATCGTCCGTGAAGCTTGCGTCTACTTGCGTCCGATGTTTAGACTATGAAAGGGAGCGCGTCGCTCGCGTTGCTTGTTCGCGTTGCTCGCGTTGACTCTGTAACGGCCCTAACACACATGCATACACACACAAACACACGCAGACAGACGCAGACACGCAGACGCACACACACAGACGTACACACACACACCCGCACGCACCACACAGACACGCGCACACACACACACACCCACACGCACCCACACGCACCACACAGACGCGCGCACACACACACACACACACCTCTTTTAATTTTTGAAGAATTATACAAAAACAAAATTAGATTTTTTTTTTTGCAATTTTTACTGTTTTCACAATTTGATTGCAACAGACATACAGAAGACATGCAACTTTTATCGCAATTTATTTACAAAAGCTGCCACAAAATCAGGCATCTTGGGCAGCTACAATCCCCCCCCCATCCCCATAGGGACTGACAAATCAGTTCTATAAACTGCTCAACAGACCATTAATAGCTTTGTCTTCATCAGTTTCCTATACTTTAAGAGCCCAAACATTTGTATCAGTTTTAATACAAACAGATTTTATTTTTTCTTTCCCTCATTGTGTGAAACTCTGTGCAGGTGGAGGGAGAATGGATTCCTCTCCAGGTGTGTCTTTCACCGACAGGAAACCAGGTAACGTATCAACGTCTGTTGAGCTTCATGTCTTTGTCAGATTTTAGTATCTTTATCAAGGGACTGAGACACACATACACACACAGACGCTCACATGCACACAAACAGACACACACACACATAAACACAGACCCACACACACACGGAGACGCACACACACACCTTTTAGATTTTAAAGAATTATACAAAAACAATTTATTTTTTTTGCAATTTTTACTGTTTTCACAATTTGATTGCAACAGAAATACAGAAGACATGCAACTTTTATCGCAATTTATTTACAAAAGCTGCCACAAAATTAGACATCTTGGGCAGCTACAATCCCACCCCCTCCCGGAGGGACTGACTAATCAGTTCTATAATCTGCTCAACAGTCCATTAATGTCTTTGTCTTTATCAGTTTCCTATAGTTTAAGAGCTCAAACTTTTTTATCACTTTTAATAAAAAATTGATTTTATTTTTTCTTTCCGTTATTGTGTGAAACTCTGTGCAGGTGGAGGGAGAATGGATTCCTCTCCAGGTGTGTCTTTCACCGACAGGAAACCAGGTAACGTATCAACGCCTGTTGAGCTTCATGTCTTTGTCAGATTTTAGTATCTTTATCAGTCCAATATCTTAATAGAACTGCATTTCTTGTATGAAACGCTTTGCTGGAGAAAGGAACAGTGTCACATTCATCTATTTTAACCTTTTACATGTTTTTAACACAATAACAATATTCATAGACACCACCTGACATTACTTTGAGCCATTTTTGTGTCCAGTCACAGCATAGCAACCCATAAGACTGATCCGCGATGCACACAGGAAGATTCGCCAAACACACTGGACTGGTGCAACATGCCTGGCATATGGTCATAGTAACAGTAGTGTGAGAAACCCTGAACTACAAGTTAGTTTTATCCCAAAAGAGAAAGTTTGTCCGCCAACTTCAAGCAACAGAGAGATCATTTCAAGCATATAAACACCAAACTGCTTAGCTAGCTCAAGCTTCTTATAACGAAGATATCTGCTGAAAAAGCATTTTTTAATGGATAGATTTAGCTTCCATACAGGTATGTTTGAACTTCCAGCAACAGAGAGGATTTCCTGTCGCTGTTTAACTAGTCAGCCAGTCTGTGGAGCTAACATTGGGCCTCATTCACCAACCGTTCTTACGAAGAAATGTGTTCTTAAACCCTTCTTACGAACTTTTTACGAAGATTCACTAATGTTTTCTTAACTTGGATTTGTTCTTAGCTAAGAACAAAATCTACAAACACTGAAAAGCACTCTTACGCACATTTGAGTGATTTTTTATCACATTTTATTTAATTCTACAGTCGTTTACAATGATAGTATTGTACTGTAATGTATTTCTGATCATTTGTTGAAAAAAAAATCATATTATGCAAAAAAAAAAAAAAACTACAATTTACATCAGCAATTAAACGGATTCAATCTTGATTGATCGCTATTTATAGGGCCAAAATGCAGTGGTAGAATGTAACAAAGTACAAATTCGTCCTAAATGTACTTAACTACATTTTTCACGTATCTGTACTTTACTTAAGTAGACTCAATAGTGCATAGCCTACTTTTGACTTTTACTTTGTTACATTTTGCAGCAATTATCTATACTTTTTACTCCACTACATTTCTACAATGTTCTGTTACATTTTCTGATCAGTGTCCCCCTGCCAAAACGTCTTCCTGACCGTCACACGTTTGTCTCACCAGTAAAGTTTGGTTGCCGTAGATACTGTATATATGGGTTGCCATAGATACTGTATATATGGGGCACCGCTGATCCAAGCCGGCTCCGGTGCTCCAGAGCCCAGGCACAGCAACGCTGACCCTCGGTAATACAGCCTCCGGTAAAAGTGAAAATGAAAACGTTTGTTTTTATTATTCCCGTTTTTAAATCATAGTTACCATCTATTTCTCTCCACAGCGTCGTTTACTCCTCCGCCAGGCTTCATATCTTATTTATTTGGCTGGACCTCTTCACATCTCCCTATTTGCGCTGCTTCACACACTTTATTTGCTTACTTGCATGGTTAAAGAAAATAAAATACATCCATGAATAAAACCAACCACATTCTGATTCTAACAACATATTTCCGTTTTATGCTGGTTAGGATAGGAACTTTTTTTAAAAGCCAGGCCTTGTTTGTGGTAGAGGACACCTTCTACTTTTACTTAAGTAAATGTCTCTGGTTATTTGTACTTTTATTTAAGTACTGAGATTCAGTACTTCCTCGACCGCAGCTCCGACAATCTCCGAAAACCTGTCTCCCAGGAGGTGCACAGGAAGTGTCATGTCCTTATATGGGAATTAATGGGGCGTTTTCTTATGCTAATTAGGAACAACTGGCACACGCTTTCAGTTACGAAGACGTGGGATTCATCAATCCTAAGAACACAGGTGCGAATAAATCTGCTGTTTAAGAACACGTCATGAATCCGACGTAGACCTTTCTTAGGAACCTTCTTAAGAACATATTTAAGAGAAAACTTAGGAAGATATTGGTGAATGACGCCCATTATCGTTAACTTTGTTGAGATCAGAGGATTTCCCAAACTCAATATATCCTGAACTTATAAACACCAAACTGCTTAGCTAGCTCAATCTTGTTATAACTAAGGTATTTGCTGCAAACTTGATTGTTTAACAACTAAGAGAGCTTCTGTATGTTCCACTGTGTTCAGTGATTGATTTTCATGAATATAAATCATAAATTGTTTTTGAATCAACTCTGTCTTATTGACCAGCTGCTAGCCCGTTAACTAAACATTCGCCAGCTACTATCACATGATCAATCTAGACTTCACATTTATATATTTTATTTTTACTACTGCCATATATTTGTGTCGATCATGTCGTTCACCCATCCTGCAACATCATATTGATAGACATCTGTACTCTTAAAAGCCTTTAACGTTAGCTATCTCCGGTGTATGAGGATGGATTATGTACTGTTACAGTACAGGCCAAAAGTTTGGACACACCTTCTCATTCAATGTGTTTCCTTTTATTGTCATGACTATTTACAGTGTAGATTCTCACTGAAGGCATCAAAACTATGAATGAACACATATGGAATTATGTACTTAATAAAAAAGTGTGAAATAACTGAAAACATGTCTTATATTTTAGATTCTTCAGAGTAGCCACCCTGTAGTTCATTCATAGTTTTGATGCCTTCAGTGAGAATCTACAATGTAAATAGTCATGAAAATAAAGAAACACATTGAATGAGAACTTTTGGCCTGTACTGTATATGTCGGGAAAAGTAAGTAGGGTTAGACACTTTACAGATTTTAATCGACAAAATACAGTTGGAGGTAATAAATATGGATCGCAACCATATCCAATTCAATTTCAATTCAATGTTATTTATAGTATCAAATCATAACAAGAGTTATCTCGAGACACTTTACAGATAGAGTAGGTGTAGACCACACTATAATTTACAAAGCCCCAACAATTCTAATAATTCCCCCAAGAGCAAGCAGTGCAACAGTGGTGAAGAAAAACTCCCTATTAGGAAGAAACCTGGGACAGACCCAGGCTCTCGGTAGGAGGTGTCTGACGATGCCGGTTGTGGATGTGATGAACAGTGGCAAGTAATAGTCACATTAAAGATAATGGAACAGAGACTTCAAATGATGGTCGTAGTAGTTCATGTCATATCAGGGCGCTGCAGGGCGTTACAGGATGTTGACTGCAGAGCTTGGTAGGGAGTGCAGCAGGACCACGGCGACAGCGGCAACCAAGATCTTGGTGCAAACGTATTCCAAGGAATATGCTGGGTGAGAAAAAATCAAAACACAAGGACTCCGGGGAGTAAACTCCTCAGAGCCAGGTTAGTAACAAGCATGGGATGCACACAAATGGAAAGTGAGAGGAGAGAGCAGTCAAAGGAAAGAGAGGAGAGGAGAGAGCAGTCAAAGGAAGGAAGGAAGGAAGGAAAGAAGTCCCCGGCAGTCTAATACTATAACGGCATAACTAAGAGAGACAGGCAGTTTAAGGAGAGGAGCTTGTTCGGGCTAGAACTTTCCCCTGCCGGATTGGGCTGTACTAGCCTGCCTCCCTCTACTTTTGTTATAATATTAATTAGACAACTATGAAGAGAAGCAGATGGGCCGGGTTAGGCGGACACTGCAACTCCTCCTCCCTAACTATAAGCTTAATCAAAGAGGAGAGTTTTCAGTTTATTCTTAAATGTGGTGATGGTGTCTGCCCCCAAACCCAGATTGGGAGCTGGTTCCATAGGAGAGGAGCCTGATAACTGAAGGCTCTGGCTCCCATTCTACTTTTAGAGACTCTAGGTACCACCAGTAACTCTGCATTCTGAGAGCGCAGTGCTCTAGTGGGACAATAAGGTATTAGGAGCTCTTCTAGATATGATGGTGCTTGACCATTTAGAGCTTTGTAGGTCAGGAGGAGGATTTTAAATTCAATCCTGGATTTATGCAGATGACAATGCAATGCAGAGAGGCTAATACAGTAGAAATATGATCTCTTTTCTTAGTTCTTGTGAGAACACGTGCTGCAGCATTCTGGATCAGCTGGAGAGTCTTAAGGGACTTATTTGAGCAACCTGACAGTAGGGAATTACAATAGTCCAGCCTGGACGTAACGAATGCATGGACTAGTTTTTCAGCATCGTTTTGAGACAGGATATTCCTAATTTTGGCAATGTTACGAAGATGAAAAAAGGCTGTTCTTGAGGTTTGTTTTAGATTGGCATTAAAGGATATATCCTGATCAAAAATAACTCCTAGATTTCTGACAGTAGTGCTGGAGGCCAGGACAACACCATCCAGAGTAGCTATGTCTTTAGATAATGAAGTTCAGAGGTGTTTAGGGCCCAGCACAATAACTTTAGTTTTGTTAGAGTTTAACATCAGAAAATTATAGGTCATCCAGGATGTTATATCTTTAATGCATGCTTGAAGTTTAGCTAACTGACTGGTTTCGTCTGGTTTGATTGACAAGTATAATTGGGTGTCATCTGCATAAAAGTGAAAGTTAATTGAGTGTTTCCTAATAATATTACCAAGAGGAAGCATATATAAGGAGAATAGAATTGGTCCAAGCACTGAGCCTTGTGGAACACGATGGCTAACTTCAACGTACCTGTAGGATTTATCATTAACATTAACAAATTGAGATTGATAAGATAAATAGGACTTAAACCAGCTTAGTGCAATTCCTTGAATGCCAACTAAGTGTTCCAATCTCTGTAACAGGATTGAATGGTCAATAGTGTCAAATGCAGCACTAAGATCTAGTAAAACAAGTATGGAGACAAGTCCTTTGTCTGCAGCAGTTAGAAGGTCGTTAGTAATTTTCACCAGTGCCGTCTCTGTGCTATGATGCTTTCTAAATCCTGACTGAAAGTCCTCAAATAAACTATTAGTATGTAGAAAATCACATAATTGATTAGGAACTACTTTCTCACGGATCTTGGAGAGAAAGGGAAGGTTTAGGTCTATAGTATGCTAAGACCTCAGGATCGAGGGTGGGTTTTTTCAGAAGAGGTTTTATCACAGCTACTTTAAATGACTGTGGTACATAACCTGTTAATAAGGACATATTGATCATATCTAGTAATGAAGTGTTAATTACAGGTAACACTTCTGTGAGTAGCCTCGTTGGGATGGGGGATGAGAAAGGTAGATGGCTTGGCTGAGGATACCTTTAACGTTAATTGTTGAAGGTCTATAGGATAAAAGCAGTCTAAGCATATGTCAGGTCTTATCATTCTTTCTAGTGGTCCCGCGTTTAAAGGTGAACCGATTACTTTCTGTCGCACTTAGATGCATTGTTGCCATGTCTGTATCTAAAAACTTGCGTATATGTAGCCTAGCTGTCTGTAGTGGGTGAAACAATCTGTTGGGCAGTAACAGATAAAACAGAAGAAGATCAAAAAGAAGGGATGGATAATGTGGTTGCACTTTATTGTCCGGTTCATTAAAAAGACGTAATAACCGTACTTTGTATGAAATTAGACCTTAACTAGAATTAATGTTGTTTTCCTTAAACTAACAGTATATACCCTAATTAAAGGCCAAATGCCTAAACTATCCTGTAATAAGAACATAAATAAGATTTAATAAGCCTTATAAAATGCTTATAAAAATACTTTCTTGTTTTGGTCTAATTTGATACTTTCTATCAAATTAGACCAAAACAAGAAAGTATTTGGTCTTTATTAGTAAGAAATCTATCTATCTATCTATCTATCTATCTATCTATCTATCTATCTATCTATCTATCCATCCATCCATCTAGCCATCTATCTACCTATCAGCAGCACCCATAGAAGAGATTGCTCTCCAAGAGCATCTAACCAACAGGAACCCAGGTAAAGAAACGTCTCTTTGTTATTTTCATCTGAATTTTAAAAATATAAAATCATTCCCCTCTCTCTCCCCTTTTTCCTGTCTTCAGAAACACAGTCTCACTCCTTACTCATCAAATGTCTGACACCAAGGACCCCTACCGTTAAGTTTAAACAAAAGAGGGGTACCTGTTGCGTTATTTTTTGACGGAGGGGTCCGTCAGATAGACATTCAAAATTGCGTTTTTAAATAACTATGCATGGAATATGAAATAAAAAAATGCTTCTCTTTGTAAATAGTGTATTTTTTGTTTTTCACAACAGTACAAGTTAAAACAAATGCTAATTAGTCAAACAATCCATTAGCCCCTTGACGCCTGAATTTATTCACAATTATATAAACAAAATATTATGTGTGTTTCTGGCTCCAACCTGATGCTAAATTAAGTTGAGATTGTTAATTTGTCTATAGCATATGGAATAGATATAAATTTAGGTATGATGCAAATTAGCGACAACAGGCATTATGGTAAAATTCTTTACAAAATGGTAAAATTAATAAAACAGTAGATTTCATTACATACGTGAACCGGATGTATCTCCCACTCCGACCGGTCCTACGAGAAACCAGTGCATGCAAAAGGTTCCTAGGTATGTATCGCATGTAAACAAACCGGCATTGGGGGGAACACACACGCTATCTCGCCTGCAGTCGGAATGGAAGGGGTTTGATGCAAATTAGCGACAGTCTGCGTTAAGGGGTTAGGCTGTATTTCTAAACACTCATCTGTAGGTTGTTTATATAGTATATCAAAGGCATATCAAAGTGTTTAGCATAAAATAAAAAAATTTCATTATTGGTATTTTATTGTGTAAATTCTCACGTACAATGTGTAACATTCTTTCACAGACGAGGAGGGGTAATTACTACGTCAGTTCCGCAAATTTTTTATTAGTTAATATGGTGCATAAACTTACTAGAACAAAGCTGAGCAACGTGTTGTTGCTGGTAACAAAAACACAGAGTATATCCATCTAACACTGTTCCGGTCAAAAATGACCGATTTACACATTCCCTGTACCATAAATATGGCATTTTTCATCAGATTGCCTCAAGACCTTATGATATCCTTCACAAAGGGCATTTGAACACATACCATTCATTGTGACTACTTTCTTTGAATTTTGAGTGATTTATTCAACTTAGTCACACTTCATTTGTTTACGGTCAAAAATGACAGACATAGGAAATGAATGGGAAAGAGTATAATTTTCATCCAAGAGATAAAAGACATCTCCATACACACACTCCTACAGCTTTCCTGTGCTTGTGTTCCCATTCACAGGTGCAAAGCTTCCTTTTGCAAGGGACACTGCACCATGACTGCAATTTGCCATTTGTGAGTGGGAACGACAAAATTCGCACACACATGCATGCACGCACACACACAGAAACACACACACATACACACACACACACACACACACACACACACACACATGTACACCCACAACCACTCTCACACACACATACTTCACGTTGTCAGTTCATGTTGTCATGTTGCCACTTGTGCATGTGAACCACCAATGTTCGCACACACATGCATGCACACACAGAAACACACATACCCACACACCTACAAAAAGACACACACACACACACAGTTCATTATGTCATGCTGCCACTTGTGCATGTGAACCACCAATGTTCGTACACACATGCACGCACACACAAACACCCCCCACACACACACACACACACACACAACACACACACACACACACACACACACACACACACACACACACACACACACACAAAGTTCATGTGTCATGTTGCCACTTGTGCATGTGAACCACCAATGTTCACACACACATGCATGCACGCACACACAGAAACACACACACACGTTGTAGATGTTAATGTTCTACTAAGGTTCTTTTACAACAAGGATACTATTAAAATACTTTTTGTCATTTTTTATTGGCATTCATGTAAAAATAAGAGCAGTTAAAACTGTCCGGACAAATTTTACCAAAAACAGTAGATTAAGGGGGGTAGCAACAAACAGTGTTTAAAGGATATATATATATATATATATATATATATATACACAGTACAGGCCAAAAGTTTGGACACACCTTCTCATTCAATGTGTTTCTTTATTTTCATGACTATTTACATTGTAGATTCTCACTGAAGGCATCAAAACTATGAATGAACACATATGGAATTGTGTATTTAAAGTGTAAGGTGCAGGTTAACCACCACAACCAATTAATATGTAAATAAAGTGCTTAATATGTATATATTTAAACATTTCTGTCTTAAAATGCGTTAAAATAACATTTATTGGGGTTTCTTCAAAGGTAGCATGTTTTTTACAGTAACTGGGTGATGACGTCATAAGAGTAGTAACCCATAGCAGGTACATAGACAGGCCAACAATGGGACAATTTTATCCATTTTCGCCATCTGAAACCCATAAAATACGTAAATTTTCACCAGACTTGATGCGACCGCCAAATTTGGTGTGTTTTTGAATATGTTAAGCCCCTCAAAAAGCCAATTCATTTGACGGGAAAAGAAAGAAAGAAAGAAACAATAATTCCTTCAGTTTCAATAGGGCCTTCGCCGCTGTTGGCGCTTAGGCCCTAATTAAAGCTGCGAGCAGCGATGGACGGGCCCTCACGCCTCGGCGCGCGTCGGGGTTACCGGCGGACTCCGCTCTTCGCGACCGTGCATTTGCTCAGCACTCAGACGCCGCAAATTGTCACCAATGAAAAGGGAACTCCCCGCCGAGTTCAACGATACCTCACACAAGACTTTAACTTCTTAAGTTGGCACAGACCGAGTTTGAATTTGATCGGAAAGAAATCTTTAGGAGGAGTTCGTTAAAGTAACATGTGGAAATTCGAACTTTGAAATCAAAATGGCGGACTTCCTGGGTTTAGGGTATGGCTCTAATGACGTTTTTCGTACATCTTGACATGTTACATATGTGTACCAAGTTTCGTGAGTCTATGTCAAACGCACTGCAGGGGCTCAATTTTCTTAACATTGTAGGGTGCGCTAGTGAGCCACTTTTGTGCGCCTATTCCCGAAACCCTTAAAATACGTAAATTTTCACAAGACTTGATGGGACCGCCAAATTTGGTGAGTTTTTGTATATATTAAGCCCCTCAAAAAGCCAATTCATTTGACGGGAAAATAATAATAGAAAGAGTCTCGTGTGAGGTGTCATTGAACTCAGCAGAGACTTCGTTTTTAATTGGTCATGGTTTGACACGCCCCCTATGCTTAAGCCCCGCCCTCTTTCATAAAATTTGAACTTTTTAAGGTATACCCTTGTGTGAGGTATCATTGAACTCAGCATAGACTTCTTTCTTCATTGGTGATGGTTTGACCCGCCCCCTATGCTTAAGCCCCGCCCCCTTTCTTAAAATTTGAACCATTTAAGATAGACCCTTGTGTGAGGTATCAATGAACTCAGCAGAGAATTCCTTCTTCATTGGTGATGGTTTGGCCCGCCCCCTATGTTGAAGCCACGCCCTTTTGAATAAATGCTGACCTATCTAAGGTAGAGTCTTGTGTGAGGTATCGTTGAACTCAGCGGGAAGTTCCCTTTTCATTGTTGACGAATTACGATTACGCAAATGCGCAATCGCAAGGAGCGGCGTCCGCCGGTAACCCCGACGCGCACAGAGGCGCGAGGGCCCGTCCATCGCTGCTCGCAGCTTTAATTGTTTCTATTATTATTTTCCCGTCAAATGAATTGGCTTTTTGAGGGGCTTAACATATTCAAAAACTCACCAAATTTGGCAGTCGCATCAAGTCTGGTTAAAATTTACATATTTTAAGGGTTTCGGGAATAGGCGCACAAAAATGGCTCGCTAGCGCCCCCTAGAAAGTTAAGAAAATTGAGCCCCTGCAGTGCGTTTAACGTAGACTCACGAAACTTGGTACACATATGTCAAGATGCACAACACACTTCATTAGAGCCATACCCTAAACACAACAGGAAGTCCGCCATTTTGATTTCAAAGTTCGAAATTAGTGCGATTTTGGCCATTTCCACGTCGTACTTTAACGAACTCCTCCTAGAGATTTCATCCGATCAACTTCAAACTCGGTCTGTGCCATCTTAAGACGTTAAAGATGAAAAGTTGTTAAAAGAAAAACTTTTAGTCATAGGGCGTGGCCGTGGCGGGGCGGCCATTTTGTGCGTTTCGCCGCCAAAACAGGAAGTGGGTGTAACTCGAGTGTACGTTGTCCGACTGGCTCGAAACTTTTCAGGATTCATAAGAGTCCAACCCTGAGGACAAATAAAGGCCGATATTTACTTAGAGTCACAGCGCCCCCTAGTGGCAACAGGAAGTAGGCCTAAAAGTCAAGGTGCTATACATTAACGAACTCCTCCTAGAGATTTCATCCGATGGACCTCAAACTTGGTCTGTACCATCCCAACACCTTAACGATGAAAAGTTATTAAAAGAAAAACTTTTCGTCAGACTGTGTGGGCGTGGCGGCCATTTTGATTGTTTAGCGATGAACAAAGAAGTTTTTGTAACTTGAGTGTACGTTGTCGTATCTGCCCGAAATTTCTCACAATGGACAAGGGTCCAGGCCTGAGGACACCTACAGGCCAAAATTGACTTTTGGTCATAGCGCCCCCCGCTGGCATCAGGAAATCCGCCTTATATGACAAACATCATCCGATTTACATGAAACTTATAATGTGTGGTCTACATGTGATACTGAGCCGACCCCTATACTTTAACCACGCCCACGCACTCAGGTCACGCCCCCTTTCATAACATTTGAACCGTTTAAGGTAGAGTCTTGTGTGAGGTGTCATTGAACTCAGCAGAGACTTCATTCTTCATTGGTGATGGTTTGGCCCGCCCCCTATGCTTTAGACAAGGTCAGTTTGATTGGGTCATTGGTATAAATACTTGCTTCGGACATGTAAACAAAAGATTTCAATCAAAATACACGCTTTTGCAGGTCAGTCACTATGCGGTGCAGTTTACACCAATTGTTTTAAGAAATGCACTCACTGTTGTGCAAATGCAAATTATTATTTAACAAATGCACCAAAGTATCTGAGAAAAAATGTAACATAGTTATGATTGTATGTATTGTATTTCCATGTTGTTTTCATAGCTAAAACCAACCTGAATGATTATGATTGAATGCATGACTAGGAAACACATCTGGCATGCCTATTATGGTGGAAATATGCACCACAGCATAGTTTTGCGTCCGAGGTCTCTGTACGACCTCGAACTTGTGTCGTACAGCTCTGGGAGATCGCTGATGGCCATAATCAACCTCTCGTCCATGTTCCGTTTGTGGATCCACGTGTATTCGGTGTTTACTTTTTTCTGTTTTTTTCGGACACCTGAATGCACGTCACAGCAAGATCGCTGGCAGCCGCTCTTAGTGCGTGCCGCGTCAAAGTTGAACCATGTTGAACTTTGACCGCTGCACGCGCAAGAGTGGCCAGCCGCAAAATGCCGCTTGCGCTGCGCTTTGCTCAGCGCAGCGCCAGACCAGTTCTTGCGCGCGCAAGCCATTGACAATAATGGGTTTCATAGCGCATGTGAACGAGCCTTCAGAGATCAGTAGATGGAGCTGCTGTATCCTGAGTCTGACAGACTGTAACCTACACAGAGATCAGTAGAGGGAGCTGCTGTATCCTGAGTCTGACAGACTGTAACCTACACAGAGATCAGTAGAGGGAGCTGCTGTATCCTGAGTCTGACAGACTGTAATCTACACAGAGATCAGTAGAGGGAGCTGCTGTATCCTGAGTATGGCAGACTGTAATCTACACAGAGATCAGTAGAGGGCTCTGCTGCATAAGTTTTACACATAGACAGTATATATAATGGACCAACAGACCCCGTGTCTCTGGTCTGAGACCAGTGAAGGATATCAGAAGTCTCTTTCCCGGTGCTGGCTGAGCGTTACTGAGCAGCCTCCAACTGAGCTTGAAGACGTAGATGTGACGTGAGCAACCTGTCTGAAAGTGTGAAGTCTTCTGGTAGCTGTGCCGAGAGAAATCTCAATCATTCCCAATCTTATCCCAATCTAGAGACGGATGTATGTAAGGAGATAACATAAGCACAGGCTAATTATTGATCACTAACATGCTAGTTAACATTAGTAATTAAACTTAAACTTACTGTGTGACAGTAAGTCTCGTGGTTATGACACAATCGTTAGCCTATTTTTATAAAAGCGTCTGGTATGGAGCCATGACGTGAGAGAGAAGGTAATGGAGCCTTTTATACATTGTCGTGTTCTTTAGAAATAAACAATGGACAAATAGTCTTTAAATGCTTCAGATGTAAAGTTATTCACTGTCAAAGTGACGTCAAAATGAATGGGAGTCAATGGGATGCTAACGTCTGATGATCGTTTTGTAGCATCAAAATGGCGCCATAGGAGGTTCGAGTTGTGAAGCGAAGCTTACCCCCTTGGTTCTACCAGAGCCGTATATTAGAGAGAATTTGGCCAACTAGGGAATCGAATGTTCTGAGCTATCCCGTTATGCGATTGGTTCTGAGGTGGTCACGTGTTTTGTGGACTCCATGTTGGATACCAACATTTATCTGATTCCCATTCACATAGTTTAGGGAATAGTGGAAGAATATAATATATTATTTAAAAAATGACAAAGAACTTAAAAATGCCCAACTGTTGCGTGTTTGGCTGCAATGAAAGACAGGGAAGCAGCAAAAAATTACACAGCGGGAACTGAAGGTGAAAAGAGCAAACTAGAGGGCAAGTGACTGTGCTCCTTATTGTGTGAGGTAAATGTCAATTTCTCTCTACAACTTATGAATGAATGAATGAATGAATGAATGAATGCCTTTATTGTCATTGCATTTACGTACAATGAGATTGTAGAGCCACTCTATGATAACAAATTACATAGGACCATCCATCCATCCATCCATCTTTGTCTGCTTATCCGGTGTCGGGTCGCGGGGGGAGCAGCTCCAGCAGGGGACCCCAAACTTCCCTTTCCAGAGCAACATTAACCAGCTCTGACTGGGGGATCCTGAGGCGTTCCCAGGCCAGGTTGGAGATATAATCCCTCCACCTAGTCCTGGGTCTTCCCCGAGGCCTCCTCCCAACTGGACGTGCCTGGAACACCTCCCTAGAGAGGCGCCCAGGGGGCATCCTTACCAGATGCCCGAACCACCTCAACTGGCTCCTTTTCGACGCAAGGAGCAGCGGCTCCACTCGAGAGCTCCTCACGGATGACTGAGCTTCTCACCCTATCTCTAAGGGAGACGCCAGCCACCCTCCTGAGGAAACCCATTTTGGCCGCTTGTACCCTGGATCTCGTTCTTTCGGTCATGACCCAGCCTTCATGACCATAGGTGAGGGTAGGAACGACAACTGACCGGTAGATCGAGAGCTTTGCCTTCTGGCTCAGCTCGTCATCGTCACAACGATGCGATAGATTGAATGTAATACCGCACCCGCTGCGCCGATTCTCCGACCAATCTCCCGCTCCATTGTCCCCTCACTCGCGAACAAAACCCCAAGGTACTTGAACTCCTTCACTTGGGGTAAGGACTCATTCCCTACCTGGAGAAGGCATTCCATCGGTTTCCTGCTGAGAACCATGGCCTCCGATTTAGAGGTGCTGATCCTCATCCCAACCGCTTCACACTCGGCTGCGAACCGATCCAGTGAGTGCTGAAGGTCGCAGGCCGATGATGCCATCAGGACCACATCATCTGCAAAGAGCAGTGATAAGATCCCCAGCCCACTGAACTGCAACCCCTCCCCACCCCGACTACGCCTCGATATCCTGTCCATAAATATTACAAACAGGATTGGTGACAAAGCGCAGCCCTGGCGGAGGCCAACCCTCACCTGAAACGAGTCCGACTTACTGCCGAGAACCCGGACACAGCTCTCACTTTGGTCGTACAGAGATTGGATGGCCCTGAGTAGAGACCCCTCACCCCATACTCCCGCAGCACCTCCCACAGTATCTCCCGGGGACCCGTGATACGCCTTCTCCAAATCCACAAAACACATGTAGACTGGTTGGGATACTCCCAGGCTCCCTCCAGGATCCTTGCAAGAGTGAAGAGCTGGTCCGTTGTTCCACCACCAGGACGGAAACTGCATTGTTCCTCCTCAACCTGAGGTTCGACTATCGGCCGAACCCTCCTTTCCAGCACCTTGGAGTAGACTTTACCAGGGAGGCTGAGAAGTGTGATACCGCTGTAATTGGCACACACCCTCTGGTCCCCCTTTTTAAAAAGGGGAACCACCACCCCAGTCTGCCCCTCCTTTGGCATTGTTCCAGACTTCCACGCAATGTTGAAGAGGCGTGTCAACCAGGACAGCCCCTCCACACCCAGAGCCTTGAGCATTTCTGGACGGATCTCATCAATCCCCGGGGCTTTGCCACTGTGGAGTTGTTTGACTACATCAGTGACTTCCGCCTGGGAAATCGACGACAATCCCCCGTCATCCTCCAGCTCTGCCTCTAACATAGAGGGCGTATTAGTCGGATTCAGGAGATCCTCACAGTGCTCCTTCCACCGCCCTATTACCTCCTCAGTTGAGGTCAACAGTGTCCCATCCTTACTGTACACAGCATGGATGGTTCCCCGCTTCCCCCTTCCTGAGGTGGCGAACAGTTTTCCAGAAGCACTTTGGTGCCGACCGAAAGTCCTTCTCCATGTCTTCTCCAAACTTCTCCCACACCCGCTGCTTTGCCTCTTTCACGGCAGAGGCTGCAGCCCTTCGGGCCCTTAGGTAACCTGCAACCGCCTCCGGAGTCCTCCGGGATAACATATCCCGGAAAGACTCCTTCTTCAGTCAGACGGCTTCCCTGACCACCAGTGTCCACCACGGTGTTCGTGGGTTACCGCCCCTTGAGGCACCTAAGACCCTAAGACCACAGCTCCTCGCCGCAGCTTCAGCAATGGAAACTTTGAACATTGTCCACTCGGGTTCAATGTCCCCAGCCTCCACAGGGATGCACGAAAAGCTCCGCCGGAGGTGTGAGTTGAAAGTCTGTCGGACAGGGGCCTCCTCCAGACGTTCCCAATTTACCCGCACTACACGTTTGGGCTTACCAGGTCTGTCTTCCCCCACCCCCTGACCCAACTCACCACCAGATGGTGATCGGTTGACAGCTCTGCCCCTCTCTTCACCCGAGTGTCCAAAACATACGGCCTCAGATCAGATGAAACGATTATAAAATCGATCATTGACTTTTGGCCTAGGGTGCTCTGGTACCAGGTACACTTATGAGCATCCCTATGTTTGAACATGGTGTTTGTAGGAATGCCCTGATCACATTCACACAGTTCCACATTCACATCTGGAAGCTGCCACAGTCTGACCTGCTGGTGACCAGCTGCCACTGGAGCGGTTGGGGTTAAGGGCCTTGCTCAAGGGCACCTCAGTGGTGGTAATGAGGGAGGGACAAGCGCTGCTCTTTCACTTTCCCCACCCAGATTTATCCTGTCGGTCTGGGGATTGAACCGTTGACCTCACAGTCACAAGCTCATGTCTCTAACCTTTAAGCCACCACTGCCCTATCAGATAGATTTGAGGTAAATTGTTAAGGAAATAATGTGTGTCTGTTGTTTTCCCAGACACAGGACCAAACGCCTGGAGCAGACACAGGAACGAACCTTGGAGCAGACACAGAACCAAACCACGGAGCAGACACAGGACCAAACCACGGAGCAGACACGGGACCAGACACAGAACCAAACCTTGGAGCAGACACGGGACCAAACCTTGGAGCAGACACGGGACCAGACCTTGGAGCAGACACGGGACCAGACCTTGGAGCAGACACGGGACCAAACCTTGGAGCAGACACGGGACCAAACCTTGGAGCAGACACAGGACCAGACCTTGGAGCAGACACGGGACCAGACCTTGGAGCAGACACAGAACCAAACCACGGAGCAGACATGGGACCAAACCTTGGAGCAGACACAGAACCAAACCACGGAGCAGACATGGGACCAAACATTGGAGCAGACACAGAACCAAACCTTGGAGCAGACACGGGACCAAACCTTGGAGCAGACATTGGACCAGACCACGGAGCAGACACGGGACCAAACCCAGGAGCAGACGCTCCTTTGTGTGACCTCATGTAGCGCCCCCTAGTGGCCAATGTTATCAGAATTTGTTGGCAATTTTTTTTTTTGTAGCTAGTTATTTCTGAACGGAGCAAAATTATTTTGATAACTCTTTGTCAGCTCCGTCTGGAGATACAATGTGCCAAATTTCGATAAAAGTCTAGGCGGAAATGGGCGTGGCCTATATCAGGACATGTTGAATAAAAGATCCTTATATAGTATGTCGGAAAAGTCATAGTATAGTTTGTCGAAAAAAGTGTAAAGAAGCAATAACATAGTATATTAAAAAAGTGATAAAGTCATAATATATCAAAAAAAGTGATAAAAAGTTTGAGACACATCTTCCAGTGACTGTTTTATGTGCTGTGGTTTATCGACCTCCAAAGTTTAATAAGGATTTTATTCAGGACTTTGCAGAGTTTGTGGCTGGATCTGCTTCGAAATATGATCGCTTTTTGATCGTTGGTGATTTTAATATACATGTGTGCTGCGAATCCAGACCGATGTCTAAGGATTTTCTTAATCTTATTGACTCTTTTAGTCTCACGCAGTCTGTCACTGGCCTGACACACGAAAAAGGACATACGTTGGACCTTGTGCTGTCATATGACTTAGATGTTGCCATTAGTGAAATATGCAACACATGCATTTCAGATCATCTGCCTGTTTTATTTACTATGGTTGTCCCCTGCTCTGACACTTTGTCTGTTTCCCCCGCATGCTGTGTCCATGCAATTAACCCTCAAACTGCCTCACAGTTTTCGGCTGCTTTTAAAAACTCAGTGCTTTACAATCTTGGTGATTTTCTTAATGTGGAGGAACTCGCCAACATCTTTGACTCTACCTGTACAGAGATACTGGACTCTGTTGCCCCACTGAGGGATAAACGCACAAAAACTCTTAAAGAACCTTGGCTGAATGACAATACCCGCTCTCTCAGACGGGCCTGCAGTACAGCTGAGAGAAAGTGGAAGAAGGACAAACTTCAAGTGTCATTTCAAATTTTAAAAGATTTATTACATAAATACCAGGGAGCAGTTAAATCTGCTAAAACTCATTTTTTATCTCACCTGGTTGCTAGTAACACCCAGAGGCCTCCGGTTCTTCTAAGTGTTTAACTCACTTATTAACCCTTGTGAAACTGACTGTGCTGTGCCATCCACATTGTTGTGTGAAAACTTCCTGAAACACTTCATAGATAAAATTGCTGGCCTGAGCTTTTCATCCCGTTTTTACCAGTGACCCTTCTGTTACTTCTTCATGCCCAGCTGTCTTCCAGCAGTTTGAGCCAGTTTCACTCCACCTTCTTTCTGACATAGTCAAGCAGCTTCGTCCGGCTAATTGCCTGCTGGATAGTATCCCTGCACGCTTACTTAAAGATGTTTTTAACATGAATCGAGTATTTTATCCTTGGTTAACTCATCTCTCAGCTCGGGGTGTGTTCCAGCTGCTTTTAAACATGCTGTTGTGCAACCACTTTTAAAAAAGAAAAATTTGGATCCGTTAGTTTTGTCTAATTTTAGACCTATTTCTAAACTACCCTTTTTATCTGAAGTCTTGGAGAAGGTTGTTTTTAATCCACTTCAATCATTTTTAGATGATTTTAGTATTCATGAAAAGTTCCAGTCTGGTTTTAAGCCCCGTCACAGTACTGAAACTGCCCTCCTAAGAGTCTACAACGACCTTCTCTTAGCGGTCGACTCAGGAAACTCCGCTGTTTTAGTGCTTTTAGATTTAACTGCGGCCTTTGACACTGTCAACCACTCTATCCTTTTATCCCGACTCAAACAAAGTGTTACGGGCATTGCCTTAAAATGGTTTGAATCTTACTTGACAGATAGTAGTTTTGCTGTCCACATTGGTAACTGCTCTTCATCTGCTGCCCCTCTTTCCTGTGGGGTCCCCCAAGGTTCCATTTTGGGACCCATGCTATTTTCTCTGTACATGCTTCCCTTAGGGTCCATTTTAAAAAAACACAACATTTCTTTCCATTGTTTTGCAGATGATGTACAAATCTATTTGCCTGTAAGAAACAATGAGAAGGAAACTATCCAGCCGTTGTTAAACTGCTTGAGTAATCTCAAAATATGGTTGGATCAGAATTTTCTTAATGACAATAAGACCGAAGTTGTTGTGTTTGGACGTGTTGAACATTTCAGTGCCTGTGTAGATACACTCGGTACTTTAGGCTCCCAAATTTGTCTTTTTACCAGAAATCTGGGAGTGATTTTTGACAGTGCTTTTAAATTTGACAAACAGATTATTTCTGTTGTTAAAACTAGCTTCTTCCAGCTGAGACTTTTGGCTAAGGTCAAGCCTTACATGCTACGCAAAGACTTTGAAAGAGTCATACATGCATTTATTACGTCCCGTTTAGACTACTGTAACTCACTGTATGTTGGATTGGATCAGTCATCCCTTCGTCGGTTACAGTTAGTCCAGAACGCAGCAGCTCGACTTTTAACCGGGACTAAAAAGCGTGACCATATTACAAACGCTCCACTGGCTTCCTGTTTGTTTCAGGATTGAATTTAAAATTGTATTAATTGTTTTTAAGATCTTAAATGGGTTGTTGCCTTCTTACGTATCGGAGCTCTTACATGTCCACACGCCTGTCAGAGCACTGAGGTTGTCCAATCAGATGCTCCTCGATGTGCCCAGATCCAGGTTAAGAACCAAAGGTGACCGAGCCTTTTCAGTGGCTGCTCCAAACCTCTGGAATAATTTACCTGTTCATGTAAGAACAGCTCGGACCATTGAAACGTTGAAGTCCATGCTTAAGACCCACTATTATTCATTGGCTTTCAATTCAAGTTGAGCTTTGATATCTTGACCTTATTGACCTTATTCTTTTTCTACTGTCAGTTATTTTGTATTGTACATTGTGCTTTGTTTGTGTTTATTGTCTCGTTGCTTTTGGAGCATGTTAAGCACTTTGGTCAACTGAGGTTGTTTTTAAACGTGCTATATAAATAAAATTGAACTGAACTGAATATAGTACGTCAATAAAAGTCACAGTATGTGTCAAAAGAAGTCATAGTTTAGTATGTCACAAAAGTCATAGTATACTATGTCGAAAAAAGTGCTAAAAACGCTATAATTTAGTATGTCAAAAAAGTTATTAAAAAAAGTCATGGTACGTAATACAAAGTCAGACGAGGTGGCAGAGTGATTAAGGTGATGGAATGCTAATCCATTGTGTGTGTATGTGTGTGTGTGTGTGTGTGTGTGTGTGTGTGTGTGTGTGGGGGGGTTACCGCAATTTCCACTGGATGCGGAACGTCGGCTGAGTCTTTAGGTTTCCGTTAAAGTCAGTGTGTGTATTTCCACAGACTGCAGAACGTCTGCGTCCCTACTCCGTCCCAGTACAGTCAGTCCGCAGCAGATACGCAGAGCTTCTATTTTTGACGGACGACGGAGAGCTCCGCAGTATCTCAGCACACAGCAGATAGTGCGGGACAGGAAGTCGAGCACAGAAACAAAATAAATATCCGGTTAATTTTCAAAATAAAATACACCGTGCTCACGGTGGATCATATTTCCTGCACTATACCTTGAAAACACAGCTCAGAGCTGTTCCCCTCTACTCCTCTGGATGGAAACAAACTGTTGTTGGTTTTGTGGTTCTATTCTACCTGAATTTGCGAGAACTTGTGGGTCCTCGTGACTACAGCTGTCAGTCATGGCCGCAGCCGTGCCGCAACAAATCCGGACCCGGTGGATGTTGACAGACGGCGGAGCACGCAGCAGACACGCAGCGGAGCCGGTCCGCAGACGTTACGCATCCAGTGGAAATCCCCGGTTAGTGTTAAGTGTAGCCTACTGTAAGATTGTGCTACCAACATTGCCATCTTGAGTTCAGCTTGTTTTGCGTTTTCTGCCTCTGTCTGTTCTTTCATGGTGAAGGATGAAATCGCCCGTGTGCCCTTATGTGCCTCTTCTGCTCGATGGTGCCTCTGTGTTTTAATGTGCTGGGTGATGTCATTTTCCCCGCTTTGCGCTACATTAAAATCAATGTGACACACCTTACAAAAAGCATGGAGGTTGTCAATATGACTATAGGTAAGACGCATGTAAATTGTTGTGCCCAACTTGTAGAAATTTACAGCTATATTTCGATTTCTTTGCGGGAACACCACCTTCACCTGCCATTTTTATCGGCTCGCTTTCGAGTCTGAACTTTCCGCGAAGCTTGCGCAACTGGGTTATGGGTTCAATTCAATTCAATTCAATTTTATTTATAGTATCAAATCATAACAAAAGTTATCTCGAGACACTTTACAGATAGAGTAGGTCTAGACCACACTCTATAAATTCCAAAAGCCCAACAATTACAGTAATTCCCTCAAGAGCAAGCATTAGCAGTGGCTATTGCGACAGTGGCAAGAAAAACTCCCTTTTAGGAAGAAACCGGCAGACCCAGACTCTTGGTAGGCGGTGTCTGACGAGCCGGTTGGGGCGTGATGAACAGTGGTGATAATAGTCACATTAGAAGTCACATTGACTTTCAAGGTTATCGTGGAAGTTCATGTCATAGCAGGGCACATCGTGTCATACTGAGTAGTGCAGTCTCCTATACCGGATCCTGACTACTCTGTGCGTATGAACATCACAGCAGGGCGTTGCGGGATGTAGCGTGGCGCTGCAGAGCACGGGTGGAGGCTGCGGATGCAGCAGGACGCAGCAGGATGCAGCCGGAATGAGAGAGAATCGCAGAGCATAGCTCTGCGAAGAAGAAATAAGGACCCGGGAGTAAACTCCCAGAGCTAGATTAGTAACAAGCATTTCTGGGACAGGATGCATACAAAAGTAACAAGAGATGAGAGAGCAGCTCAGTGTGTCTTAGGGAGGAACAGCCTCCCGGCAGTCTAGAGTTGTAATAGCATAACTTAAGAGAAGCAGGTTAAAGAGAGGTGCCTGGTCGGGCTAGAACTCCCCCAACCGGGTCGGGCTGTACTGGCCTGCCTCCCTCTACTCTCGCCGATTATTAATTATACAGTATAGAAAAAACTGATGACTACGAGGAGAAGCAGTGGGCGGGTTAGGTGGACGCTTCAACTCCTCGTCTCTAACTATAAGCTTTATCAAAGAGGAGGGTTTTCAGTTTACTCCTAAATGTGGTAACGGTGTCTGCCTCTCGAACCCCGACTGGGAGCTGGTTCCATAATACTGGAGCCTGATAGCTGAAGGCCCTGGCCCCCAGTCTACTTGCAGAGACTCTAGGAACCATAAGTAGCCCCAAGATTCTGGGAGCGCAGTGCTCTAGTGGGACAATAAGGTACTATGAGCTCTTCTAAGTATGATGGTGCTTGACCATTTAGAGCTTTGTAAGTCAGGAGGAGGATTTTAAATTCAATCCTATATTTCACTGGAAGCCAATGCAGAGAAGCTAATACAGGAGAAATATGATCTCTTCTCTTAGTTCTCGCCAGAACACGTGCTGCAGCATTCTGGATCAGTTGGAGAGTCTTAATGGACTTATTTGGGCAACCTGATAATAAGGAATTGCAGTAATCTAGTCTAGAAGTAACGAATGCATGGACTACTTTTTTTTCAGCATCGTTTTGAGACAGGATATTCCTAATTTTGGCAATGTTACGAAGATGGAAAAAGGCTATTCTTGAGGTTTGTTTTAAGTGGGCGTTGAAGGATATATCCTGATCAAAAATAACTCCTAGATTTCTGACAGTAGTGCTGGAGGCCAGGGTAATACCATCCAGAGTAACTATATTTCGAAAACGGTTCGGGCGGTGCGTTGGTCCTATCACAATAACTTCAGTTTTGTCTGAGTTTAACATCAGGAAATTGTGGGTCATCCAGGATTTTATATCCTCAATACACGTTTGAAGTCTTGCTAACTGACCACTTTCATCTGGCTTAATTGACAGATATAATTGGGTATCGTCTGTAACAGTGATAGTTAATCGAGTGTTTCCTAATAATATTACCTAGAGGAAGCATATATAAGGAAAATAGAATTGGTCCAAGCACTGAGCCTTGAGGAACGCCATGGCTAACTTTAGCGTGCTTGGAGGGTTTATCATTAACATTAACAAACTGGGATCGCTCAGAGAAATAGGACTTAAACCAGCTTAGTGCGATTCCTTTAATGCCAACTAAGTGTTCCAGTCTCTGTAACAGGATAGTATGGTCAATAGTGTCAAATGCAGCACTAAGATCTAGTAGAACAAGAATGGAGACAAGTCCTTTGTCTGCAGCAGTTAGAAGGTCGTTGGTAATTTTCACCAGTGCCGTCTCTGTGCTATGATTCTTTCTAAATCCTGATTGAAAATCATCAAATAGACTGTTGCTATGTAGAAAATCACATAACTGATTAGCAACCACCTTCTCAAGGATCTTGGATAGAAAGGGAAGGTTAGATATAGGTCTATAGTTTGCTAAGACCTCAGGATCTAGGGTGGGTTTTTTTTTTTCAGAAGAGGTTTTATCACAGCAATTTTAAATGACTGCGGTACATAACCTGTTAGTAAGGACATGTTGATCATATCTAATAATGAAGTGTTTACCACGGGTAACGCTTCTTTGAGTAGCCTCATGGGGATGGGGTCTAAGAGACAGGTAGACGGCTTAGCTGAGGATATCTTTAACATTAATTGTTGAAGGTCTATAGGATAAAAGCAGTCCAAGTATATGTCGGGAGTCGCGTTCTTTCTAGCGGTCCTGCATTTAAAGATGAACTGTTAGAAGTTAAGGGCAAAAGGTGTTGAATTTTATCTCTAATTGTTATAATTTTATCATTAAAGAAGCTCATGAAGTCATCACTACTCAGAGCTAGAGGAATAGATGGCTCAGTAGAGCTGTGACTATCTGTCAGCCTGGCTACAGTGCTGAAAAGAAACCTTGGGTTGTTCTTGTTTTCTTCTATTAGTGATGAGTAATAGTCTGATCTGGCCTTTCTTAGGGCCTTCCTATAGGTTTTCAGACTGTCTTGCCATTCCAAACGGGATTCCTCCACTTTGGTGGAGCGCCACTTACTTTTCGATGTTTCGTGAGATTTGTTTTAATTTGCGAGTTTGGGAGTTATACCAAGGAGCTAATTTCCTTTTGCTTTATCGTCTTCTTTTTGAGAGGAGCGACAGAGTCTAAGGTCGTCCGTAGGCAAGTCGTAGTAACCGTCTACAAATGTATCAATTTGAGAGGGACTGAGGTTAACATAGAGGTCCTCTGTTATGTTAAGGCAAGACATAGACTGGAATGCTGTAGGAATATTTTCCTTAAATTTAGCTATAGCACTGTCAGATAGGCATCTAGTGTAGAAGCTGCTATCTGGTTTAGTATGGTCAGGTAGCAAGAATTCAAAAGTAATTAAAAATGATCTGATAATACCAGATTCTGCGGAAATATTATTAAATCCTCAATTTCAATACCATATGCCAGCACAAGGTCGAGGGTGTGGTTAAAACAGTGCGTCGCCTTGTGCACACTCTGACTGAAACCGATTGAATCCAGTAATGAGTTGAAAGCAGTAGTAAGGCTATTGCTGTCAACGTCCACATGGATATTAAAATCACCAACAATAAGTACTTTGTCTGATTTAAGGACTACACATGATAAAAACTCTGAGAATTCAGATAAAAATTCAGAATACGGACCTGGAGCTCGGTAGACAACAACAAATATAATTGGCTGTACTGATTTCCGTGTTGGATGTTGAAGATTAAGAACAAGGCTTTCAAAAGAGTTATAATTTAGTTTGGGTTTAGGGTTAATTAACAGGCTTGAATCAAATATGGCTGCAACTCCCCCTCCTCGGCCTGAGCCTCTAGGAATTTGAGTATTAATATGACTGGGAGGGGTTGCCATGTTGAGGATTATAGGTTGCCAGGATGAGGGTTATAGGTTGCCAGGATGAGGGTTAGAGGTTGCCAGGATGAGGGTTAGAGGTTGCCAGGTTGAGCGTTACAGGTTGCCAGGTTGAGGGTTAGAGGTTGCCAGGTTGAGGGTTACAGGTTGCCAGGTTGAGGGTTACAGGTTGCCAGGTTGAGGGTTATAGGTTGCCGTGTTGAGGTGACAAACGGGTTGAAAATTGTATATGGTGTGTGGATTGTGTGAATAGGATGCGTTTCATACAAGATCTGGCAACTGGTCAACATTAAACAAACTGTCTGATTATTTATAAAGGAGTTTGGGCCATGCTGCAGATTACGGGAGTTTCCCGGGAGAAAAAACAAACCGGGAGGGGTCTGGGAGAAACCCGGGAAAAACAGGAGTGTTTGCAGCTATGCTGTAAGAGCTTTTTACTGCCGGTTCTAGTAAGCGTGATATTAATACAAAAATACATTAAAAAATGTAAACGTAATCAGATTGTGTGTAACTTCTCTGTAGTATAATGTAATTATGTTGAATCACCAATAGTTACTTTACTGTACTAATGATAAAGGTGTTGGGACAGCAGCTCTGGTTTTAGATGCAGTGAGGACCCCCCCCTGCTGGTTAATGTTGAGAACAGCAGCTCCCTCCTCTATATCAATAACTCAAGTCATATCAGGTTATACAGAAATACATTTATTTAGATTTTACTAAGTTTAATGTTTTTAAGGATTTCAAATGTGTTGTTGAGTCAATACAAGGCTGTAATTTATTCTGATGTTTTTCATGTTTAATAATTAGTATATATGGCTTTATGGTAACAATCAACATTCTGGTCTTCTGCTCATAAAATCACATGTTAACTGATGCTGTTTTCTGTGAATTATTAATAAAATCTCTCTTGATGAAACATCTGCTCTGAGTGTCTTCACTGGGTCATCTGCTGGTGATTCTGCTGAATATTCTTCAATAAACATCTGTTTTAACATAATATTTGTTAGCATGTTTGTTAGCATGTCAGTTTTTGTTAGCATATATTAGCATGTTAGTCTATGTTAGCATGTTTGTAAGCAAGTCTAAGCATGTCTTAGCTGTTAGCATGTATTACATTACATGCCATTTAGCTGGCGCTTTTATCTAAAGCAACTTACAATTGTTCTATATGTGTCAGAGGTCGCACACCTCTGGAGCAACTAGGGGTTAAGTGCCTTGCTCAGGGACACATTGGTTGATGTATTGCAGTGGGAATCAAACCCAGGTCTCCCACACCAAAGGCATGTGTTGTAGCCACTGTGCCATCACCACCTGTGCATAACATTAGCATATTAGCATTAGCTACTACTCAGAGGAAGTGTCAAGGGCTGTGTCTCAAACCGCCTACTTGCATACTTCAAACACATAGTTTTAAGTATACAGTGTAAATAATGCAAAAAGTCAGAGCACTGAAAGTACCAGGATGACCTCCTAAAAACGGTCAAAAAGTTCAGTGTGGAACGATAGACACTACGTGCACTAAACGGGCGCCATCTGGGCTATGCAGAGGTAAGGGGAGGAACCTCGTTCATAATCCAATCTCGTATTTTACGAAAAAATATTTTGCCTTTGTATCCCATATTCATCTTATTTTTTCATCACCTCTCTGACTTCCTGTTTGCTCATAACCATCAGCTGCTCTACATCTTTTCATCGTCTCCTCTTTCTCTCTGATTTCTTGTCTCTCCGTGTGCCATTATCACACAAAGACAACGGTAGAAACGCTCCCGGCGTCATTAGCAGATGAATTAAAGGATTCCAGTAGTGAGTCTACAGAGGGTTGTTTTCCATCGCAGCGCTGAGTTACCATCAAATCTAATAAAACAACTTCACAGGGAGCCACTGGAGTCAACAGCTCTGCATCCCCAATCTCATTCATTCAGTCATTCTGCCTTTATTGGTCATGAGGGAAATTTGGTTTTCACACTGAAAACACACAGCATACAGACCATCGTGTAGGTAAACGATGGTGGGAAAGAGCCGACAGGGAGTGAAGAGCCATAAAATGTCAAAATAGAAAGTAGTTCTAGAGACACGAGAGGCTGCGTTGTTTCATGTGCAGATGAAGCTGAGTAATTCTGTTACTGAACAGCCTGCGATTTTTCAGTCCGCACAAAGAGACGAGAGAGCCAGGGCCGACTCTAGGATCAGACCTTTAGGGGGGCTCAGCCCCTCATGAGAATATGTCACGCATACAGTGCCTTGTCAAAGTGTTAACCCCCCTCTGCTAAATCAGTAATTTCACTGGATAACAATGAGTATATGTATTTAGTATTATAACAAATGGTAAATCCATAATATTGAACATATGAAAAAACTACTCTAGTCCCTTCATGGACTACCAGAATCAAATGAAATGATAATGATGTGAGTGAAGTCTGTGTTCTTTATTCGCTGGCTGTGTACTCCGGTAAGAGAGTCACTGCAACCTTCGGTTTTAGTTCAACAGATTTATTGATATCCAAATCCAGCAGTAAATAAAGTGCTTGTTGCTTCAATAGTATGTGTTTGGGTTTGTGTGTGGTTTTCTTTAAAATAAGGAAATACAGAATATGTAAATATAACTTGTACATAATGAATGCACATACAGTAGATACAGATTAAAGAGCAAAATGCAACAAATCACTCTGCAATATGCATCATTTCTATGCAAAAATCAGTTGCTGTGCAAACAACTAAATTATCCTGGATAGTAATGACAATCAATAGAACCCACTGTAGTAAAGAATATAGCTTGTGTCGTTATATCTATTGACCACTAGATGGAGGGCTGAGAACACCAATAGAACACAGCAGTAGCATTCAGGTCCAATAGTCATGTGATAGACCAGCGAATGGCTCGGTGAAATGTGCTTCAACAATTAAACCAGCAACACCATCACAAGTGCAACAGTTAGACTAATCCTCGGCAGGATTGTAATTAACATGAACACTGTACAAACATGCATGAATAAAAGTATTAACTATTGTTTCTGAATGATATATTTTGCAGTAAGTTCCTAGCATTACAGTAGACATGAGCATGCTATCCTAAATTATAATGAAGAAAAATACTGTCATGTTGACTACACAAACAAAGATACAGGAAACACCAGCATGGACATAAAATTGTGCACTTACGTTCTCAATAACGCACACGGCAACACAACAACAACTTTATACAAGTAACGTGCAACTTTAGGAGCAGCTGTACTCATGTCCGCAGCAAACTACAAAAGGGTAAAATGGAAAAGTTGCGCATGTGCGCAAATGCGTGAGTCCAAGGAGTGACGTAGGCTCATTAGTCCAGCAGGGAGTTTTCCACAAGGTGTAAACAATAAATATATAAAAAATAAAACTTTCCTTGACGTGGTTACAGGTGCATAGCATTGGCGACACAGGATATTAACCCTGTTTCTTTGAACCTGTAATTGGAGCTTGAGCTCCCCTAAAAAGGGTCTAAAATCACCACTGGATAGAGCATCAAACAAACTCAGGATTTCACCCAGGAGATCAGGCTTCCTGTTCTGTGAAACCACAAGTCAAAGGTCACTTTAATGGAGTCTGAGGCACAGCTACAGACGCATTTTAGAAGTTTTACGTGACTTATTTTAAGCCGATCCCTGGTGTTTTACTAACACTAACTAAGTATTTTCATTGCCCAGACTTAACCCTTGTTTTGTCTTCCATTCGAGCACTTGTCGTCTTCCTCAAAACTGAAAGTTTGTTTCATCACTTTTGGCGCTTTCTTCAGTGTTTTTGCCGTTTTTGTTGCCGTTTTACATTTCTTTTCACTACCATTTTTAAACACCACTAACACCAACTTATCAATAGTTTTACACTTATTTTTTTTTGGATAAGTTTGGAACTCATGATCAACATACCTCTTTTATAAGGAATTATACCTAATCCTTGAGTTTAAAAAGCAGAAATTATGAAAGTTTTAGACTAATATTAAAGAAAGGATAATCACAGACTGGTATATGTCAACGTTCAGTTGGGATACTGTTTGAAAACAGATGAATGGATGGATGGATGTATGGATGGATGGATACGTGGGTGGATGGATGGATGGGTGGGTAGGTAGAAAGGTAGGTAGGTAGATAGATAGATAGATAGATAGATAGATAGATAGATAGATAGATAGATAGATAGATAAATAGATAGAGAGATAAATAGATAGAGAGAAAGACAGATAGAGAGCTCACGCTCAGCATGAAATGTATTTACAAAAATCCAAAGAGGCTTCCACGTCTTTCTGCCATTTTGAAAATCTCTGAGAGGGACATAAAGCACTAGCCTATCTGTCTAGCTAATCTACAACACGTTTTGGTCCAGAGCCAGCATCACCTGACTGAAACCAGCTGAAACGGAGAAGGAGATCAGTGAGAGGTGCTGGTCACTGCCCTTTAGTTCATAATGGAGGATCAGACTGATGCTGAGCCACAGGAGAAGGAATCCTCGTCGTCAAAAAAGCAAAAATTGGAAGACATGTTGTCATAGCTTCTTGGTACATAACGGCTACCATAGGTGCAACACGCATTTGAAAAAGCGAGGCGATAGAGAACACTATTCGTTTGAATGAAAAAAACAATTTCACCGCTAGACGAGAGACATTCCTACACAGTGGACCTTTAAGAACACTTAAGTCTTTATTGGGTGGGTCTATATTTTCACTGCGCTGCTTAAGTTTTCACTACATAATTTGGAGTTGTAGAAGCGTGTTATCTTGTTTTAACCGACGTACATTTTTAGTCTCAGAAACAACCAATATTGCGCTCAGTGTTTAAGCGAGGAGATATCAGCACCGACTTGGGACGGAAGTGATAGAGACATTTAGTCAAAGACAACATAGTAAAGTAAAGACAAAGTTAACCTTAAAGTCAAAACGTTTCTATATCTGAAAACTCTTAACAAATTAAATAAATAATCAGTTCACTACTTTCATTGAATTTTATTTTTTTTGGACAAATTTATAGCATTTGAAGAAAAAAATAATTGATAAAAGAACTTTGAAAATAGTGATAAATAAAAAAAAAAGCTTTAAAGATTTGGGGAAAAAACCCGCAAAATCTTCAAAAGGCTCAGAAAAAGTTGACAAACGTTGCAAACAGTGACAAAAACATCTGGGAAATGGGTGCCGGGTTGGCTCAGTTGGTAGCGTGCACGCCCCTATATAGAGGTTCATTCCTCGACGCAGCGGCTGTGGGTTCGACTCCGACCTGTGAGCTGCATGTCATCGCCCTCTTTCAAGTCTTCAGCTGTCCTGTCAAAATAAAGGCCCAAAAAATAATCTTAAAAAAAAGAAAACGGGGAAAGCCATTAAAGTGTCTATAAAGGTGACCAAAATGTTGATAAAGGTTTTTCATTTAAAATTTTGACTCAGCCCCAGTCCATCCCTGCTGTGTTCTGTGTAGGAGGCAGAGTCTCCTCCTGTTTATCGCTGCTGATCAGTTGAGTCTGTACAGGATCACACTTACAGAAATATTTCAGGTTATTGTTATAAACTAATTGTTGTGGCGAATTGTCCTCAGACTGAACAAAACAAACTAAAAACTCCAAAGTCCAAAAGCCACTGAGGCACCGAAGGAGTGAATCTTACGCAGAGATAAAAACGTTCATTGTCCAGGCAGAGATGGCATTTCTGTGAGGTTTATTAATCCAATTTCTCAGCAACAAACATTTCACACAAAGGAGCAATGGCGTCTCTAGGCTCTGGTAAAAAACCATCAGCCTTCCCCGGTGTCTACCTCCCACATACCTGTTCACCCATATTTGTAGACTACACCTGTGGCTTAGGCTGCTTGGTACTTTCAAAACAAAAGCACTAGATGATACTGAAAATAAGCAAAATAAAATACTAATGATAAGACAAATTTATGTAGCTATATGATTCAAGCAAAAACCGAAATTAAATAAATTAATATTTAACTATTAAACATAAACAATGATTCTGGCAATAACAAAACAATGAATAGTTCCAACACTAATGAATGAACTTTGTATATAATAATCAGTGATGCCACGTAACGCATTACTTGTAACATGTTACTCTAATCTGAGCACTTTTTTCAGTAACGAGTAATCTAACGCGTTACTATTTCCAAACCAGTAATCAGATTAAAGTTACTTATCCAAGTCACTGTGCATTACTATTTTTGTCATTTTCCTTAGTAAAAATATATATTTTTGCTTTCTTCTTGAGTCTTGGGGAGTGAAGTCACGTTTTCAGCGTGAGGACAGTTCACGTTACCACGCAGCGACACAAACGTAAACAACAATGGAGGGAGGAGAGAGATGGAAATCCAGTCACTATTTAGAGTTCGTGTCAGCTAGAGACGGCAGTATTAAGGTTGGTTGTACACTCCGTGTTGGTGGCGACAAAGTGCTATCTAGCTACAAAAACACTACGTCAAATCTGAAGAACCATTTGGAGTCGCAGCACTGCAGTCAAACCTACAGAGCAAGTCCCAGCAGGTGGTGCGAAGCAGAGAGCAGGAGGCCCCCCACCACCCAAACAACTAAAGCTGGACTTCGGTGCAAAACCAGTAAGTGGGGGAGAGTTGAAGAAGTTGTTGGGGCAGTATGTTGTAGAGGAAATGCTGCCCTTAAACACGGCTGACTGGCTCTCTTTGGTGCCATAATAAACCAGATCCTACTACTGGCCACGCTGAGCTAGCTCACAGTAAACCGGTTGTCATGGTTATGTTGAGGCTGGGAGGGAGGGGGGCGTTGTCGGCAGCTGCTGAATGTAACTAATAAAGTTACTTGTGATCTAACTTCGTTACTTTTAAAATCAAGTAATCTGTAAAGTAACTAAATTACTTTTAAAATCAAGTAATCTGTAAAGTAACTAAGTTACTTTTTCAAAGTAATTGTGGCAACACTGATAATAATACAACATTGTAAACTTCTTCCACTTCCAGTCCTTTAAAGATGGAAGCTGTGATTATGAAATTGTAGAAATGCCGTTGACTTGTGTAATGTTTTGTTTTGAGTTCTGTGTCTTTTCACAATAAAAGCATAAAGTTACTGCAAGAGTGTTTGTGGTCTTTCTGTTTAACTTTTACACACAATGAGATGTCTCGGTGTCCCAGAGGTCTTCCAAGTCCAGCTGCAGCGTGAGAAACCCTCCAATCAGAGCAGTCCAGTACGTAAGTCTTTCACTTTTTCATTTTCATATTGTGTTGAGTTCAGGGAGCAGAGAGTCTGTCTGTTTTCTCTCCACGTTAGTTATCTGCTCAGCCAGCTGCTGGAACTTCACACTGTGCTATTAGTACATTTACTGCAGTAACATGTCACCAATGTGATAGAAAAGCTGTTTGATTGTGCCTGTTGGAGGTTTGATTCCCTCCCACATTAATATGTTTGTGTTGAAGATTTCACTGTTGGTATCAGTGAGGAAAGAAGACAGAGGGGGGATGGATTTCATATTTTAGGAAACATATTCAGCTTGTGTATTTAGGAGTTTGTGTCTACAGTCTTTACATCTTTCAGTCAGTAACGGAGCATCAACAGACCGTCCATCCAAACGTCATTTTATTGTGAAAATCTGCTCCTGTTGCAGCTCTTCCTGGCTGCTTCCTGACAGATGGAGCTGGGACTAGTCAGAGATTTCTCTCCTGGCAGAGAGTGACTATGGCCTTTCCTTTTTTCTTTTTTTAATTCAATTATGGCATGATTTTTCCTAGTAGCATAGTAAAATAATAATATTTTTAATTTCATCTCGCTTTGTTTTCTCTTTGGACTTTCAATTTGAATTATGAATAAAGATATCCTCCATAAGTGACGCTCTTCTTGAACTTCAAACAGCTGAGTTTTATTTCCTTTCTCCAGCTGTTAGAAAACAAACGGTCGTCTCCATCAGAGTCAAGTGAGACACAACACAACTCTGATGGTTCTGATAAAAGGTTCAACGTTCACGGTTGGCTTTATTGTCATTATAAAACAGAATTGTCCAATGAAATGCAGTTGTCATTTCCAGCTGGCAATGATGAAGTTAAGTTACCAACCGGCTGCCTCTGTGGACTTTGAGCTAAAATATCGAGAAAAGAAAATTGAAAATTGTCAAAAAAAATATTCCAAAAAGGCGACTAAAACTCTGAAAAAAGCAACAAAAATGTCTGAAAACGAGACAAAAACCTTAAAAAAAAAAGTAACAAAAACTTGTAAAAAGTCTCCCCATAAATCCTGCCTATGTGTATATAGTTATTGGGATCCTGATGTGTGAACATTTATGATATAAGATATAAGCTTATATATAAGATATAAGAAATAGTATATAAGATATAAGAAATAGTGAGTTAATGTATGAGAGTGAATTCTTGGTGTTATTTAGAGATTTTCTAACATGGAGGTCAGTTGGCCCAACGTGTGTCTGAGAGAATGTTCCAGAACAATCAGCCAGCTGACTGACTGGTTCTTTAGTTCTTCTTTCAGGAGAAGCATCTTTTAGATGTGCCCCCCCCCTCCCCACAGCACACAGCTTGGAGTCAACCATTTAGTCCTTCACTTCATCTCAGAGGAACACATTACACTCTCACACCTCCATTACATCACCATTACACTCTCACACCTCCATTACATCACCATTACACTGTCACACCTCCATTACATCACCATTACACTATCACCCCTCATTTACATCACCATTACACTCTCACACCTCCATTACATCACCATTACACTGTCACACCCACCGGCGGCGCCAGGGGGGGGTCTTGTGGGGTCTCAAGACCCTCCCAAAAAACGCCTTGACCCCCCATTTGACCCCCCACCCCCTTCCTGATTAAAAAATATATATAAATAAAGATTTAAAATTGTTTCTCTTCAAACTGTGCAGAATAATAATTCATAATTTATTCGACATATAAAAAATATAAAATATATAAAAAAATATAAACATAAGAATCACAGCGACGCCGCATGAACGTCGCTGCGCCTTGCGTCATTGCGTTCAAGGTGCAGCCGCGAACCCGCTAGAGCTGCTACGCACTACAGTTAGCTTGAAGCTAAAAATGGATCGCTTTGTCATAACTCAAAAAAATTGAGCGCAGACGGAAATTATAGCAATAGGAGTGAAAATATACCCGTTGCAGTGGAGGGCGAGCCCTGCTTGATTCTAGAAACAGAGGACACCGAGGAATTAGAGGATGATGAGGAGGTGCGACGGGAGCAACTCGCAGCCCCCAAGGCGGAGGAGACAGCTGAGCAGATGGAAAGAAATGGCGCCTCATCTAGCGCTACAGCGGGCACGGATGGTGGAAATCCTGACACGGAGGAGTGGATTTAACGGGGGATTTAAGCCATGGCCCAGCCGAGAAACCAAGACAGCCTCAACTAAAATCATACCCGCGTCGTTCTTTTGGATCGCAGGGGCAGCTAGCGAAGAGGACAGGAGGAGACTGTGTTTTCTGCCATGGGTGTGGCTTGGCAATTAAAGTTTGAGCATATTATTTGCTAACTGCAATTGATTAATTAATTAAAAACAAAAGTAGTTGATATGCTGTGTTTTTGTTTTTTAGTATCAGTAATATGCAGTTATTAGCTGTGTCCACTGTATTTTTTGTTGGTTTTCATGAGACCCCCCTTGAAATGACCAGGACCCCTCATTGCCCCCCCAATCAAAATTGTCTGGAGCCGCCACTGCTCACACCTCCATTACATCCACATTCTTCACATGGATCCATTAGAGGAGCAATATATCACATCAAAGTCCAGAAAATCATTCATAAAAACAGTTCATATCTTTCAGATTTACTGTCTTTATGCAAAAAAATAAAATAAAAGGATTATATTTTTAAAATAATTAATTAAAATAATATATTTATATTTAATCAAAATTAGTAATATAAAGGGATATAGTACTACCAAATGAATGCATAAAATATAGTAAAATGTAATTTAAAAAGTGGGGTGAGTGTGTCAAATAAAAACATGAAATTAATAAAATCTGTAAACATGTTTTAATGTGTGAATATGTCAGGTGGCGCTCTGCTTGTAGTTCCTGCTGATGTCACCAGAGGACGCCATGACGTCACTCACACAAACTGGGGACTTTGGGTTAGTTTGAGTGATCTTTATTTTGGTATTTCTCTCTAAAATAACAAACTACAACATTACCAGTGATCAGTAACATTATAAATCATCATGTCGTTGTTAATAACAAAATCATTACATAGAAAAATAAATAAAAAAGGTAGATGAAAACATAAATGTACAGTTAGTCAGAGGTTTCAGGGACAAAAAGCTCTACAGTTTCCACAATTTTAATACTTTTTTGTTATCCAACGATCTAAGTAGAGATTTGAATTCTATGAAAAAGATACAAAATTTGGAGATGAATTATAAAATGTCTGCTTATGAATATAAAATGTGGCATACAGAATTATGAAATTAATTAGATACTCAAGAGCAAAATTTCCTGAATTATCATAGGAACACATGATATTTTTTAGGTTAAAGGAGTAGACAAAGTTAGTGGCTTCAAAAAAGTAAGAAAACTCTGTCCAAAATCTTTTGGATATTTCACAATATAACAAGGTAAGATATTGTTTCAATATTCTGTTTACAAGATGTACAGGGAGAGTCAATGGGTCTCATCCACCAAACGTTCCTAAGAACATATGTGTTCTTTAACCCCACTTACGCACTTTTTACGAAGATTCTGACATTCACTAATGTTTTCTTATCTTGGATTTGTTCTTAGCTAAGAACAAAATCTATGAACACTGAAAAGCACTCTTACGCACATTTGAGTGGTGACAATTTGCTCCAAATAATTGGTTACTGCATTTTATTTAATTCTACAGTAGTTTAAAATGATAGTATTGTACTGTAATGTATTACATCAGCAATTAAACTGATTAAATCTTGCGTTATTTGGTGATTGATCGCTATTTATAGGGCCAAAAGGCAGTGGTGGAATGTAATGAAGTACAAATACTTTGTTACTGTACTTAAGTACATTTTGCAGCAATTATCTATACTTTCTACTCCACTACATTTCTATAACGCTACGTTACATTTTCGGATCTGTTTTCCCCCCTGCCAAAACATCTGGACATAGTGGACATAGTTCTACTTTTACTAAAGTTAATAGGTCTCTGGTTATTTGTACTTTTACTTAAGTAGTGAGATTTAGTACTTCCTCCACCACTGCAATACAAGTCATCTGCGACTCTGACAACCATCTCTTGAACGCAGTCTCCCAGGAGGTGCACAGGAAGTGTCATGTCCTTATTTGGGAATTAATGGGGCGTTTTCTTATGCTAATTAGGAACAACTGGCACACGCTTTCAGTTATGAAGACGTGGGATTCATCAATCCTAAGAACACAGGTGCGAACAATTCTGGTGTTTAAAGGAACACATCATGAATTAGGCCCCGTCCACACGTACCAAAACGATCTTTTTTTTACCCGTCTTCCTTGGATTTGTTTCAAGAATAGTTGCATCCAAACGAATCCATTAGTAAATGACTCAATGCGCTACTTCATATTCTAGGCCTATAGGCGGCGCTGTTTCTGCTATAGAAATTCACCAAAAAACGGAGAAGAAGAGCACAGTCACTTCCACTTCCCATCATAACATGATTAGATTATAACGTTCTCTTAATACATCCATGGACTATAATAACTTTCATCACTTTTTATTTTGCATGATTGCAGCGCGCTAGCAGCGAGCTAACATTAGCGCGCTAACGTTAGCTAGCTCTAACATTGGCAGCTGCTGCTGGAGCGGTCAGCTACTTTAGCGATGTTTAACGTTGGCTACATACATTATTTTGCATGATTGCAGCGCGCTAGCCGCGAGCTAACGTTAGCGCGCTAACGTTAGCTCTAACATCGGCAGTTGCTGCCGGAGCGGTCAGCTACTTTAGCAATGTTTAACGTTGGCTACATAACGTTAGCAATATATCTTGTGTAGAATCCAGAGGGAAGGGTCAGGGAGCAGAGACAAAGTATTTAGACGAAGTGAGCTGGTGTAACCATGGAGATGGGATATGCTCGCTTAGCTTCACCGCAGTTGTGTGCGTCAGCGGACGTGGGGTGTGAAAGAGGGGTGTGGTGATGACATCATCAATACGGACAAACAAAACTTAACAATATTTAACTTACAGTAGAGTACATGTATTGTAATATACGTGAATTAGTGTGTCTGTGAGTTGGACATCCATACGAAGCCAAACGAGACATTTTCGGATATTTTCCCCCTGAGACCAGGTTTCAAAAAAGTGCATATTCAGGCAGTGTGTTGCAGGATTCGTATGGACGGTCGGCCCAAACGATGCAAAACATGTGCGTTTGCACAAAAAAACGTTTACGAAGGGACGGCCCCTCAGACGTAGCTTTGTGCGAAACACACACACACACACACACACACACACACACACACACACACACACACACACACACACACACACAGAAACACATACAGAAAAACAGTACTCATACGGTAGAAGCCAAGACCTTGTCCAATTTATCTTCTCAATTTTAGGTCTCAACAAAAAATTCTCTGAAAAATGTGGGGAATATGCTTATTGTTACACTTAATGTGTGTTAGTTTAATTCCATCCACTGGGCCTCACATTACACACATTACATGAGGGCAAAGTGCCTCATGCTGCAATCTCCAAACAAACTGATCTCTCCCTTTACCATTCACACTGCTGATACATTTGATGTGACTGTAAATTCAAAGGCTTGTTTACATTCAAACCGGTGACAGTTTTGGTGGGTCACAGCTTATTTGTTCAACCGAGCCTAATATTCAGAGCCCAGACTAGCAGCTAGCTTCTACACACCTAAGTAGCCCGTATGAGCTAATTATATACTGTATATGTGAATTAATTTAGCCAGTGTCCTACAGACATTGTCCTACAGGTTGTGAGTGCTAGAGAAAAAGTTAGCAATGCCATGAAACATGTTGTTTTGCTAATTGGCAATTTGCTATTAGTCATGAAAACTTTGTTTGAAGTACCAATGCACAAATACTTACCAAAACATGCTTCCAAAGATTAGATGTGGAGGTATTGAATGCTGCCAGTTCAGTCACCTTTGGCAGGCACATCTGGCATGGCATGACGACTCTATTGGCCCTCTTGGATTTAAATGTCTTTCAAATGTGGCCAAGGATTTTCTTCGTGTTGGGCAGCAGAATTCAATGTTTCAGCATTTCTACTGAAACAGTCTCTGAACCGTCATCCCTCACCTGATCCACCTCCATCTCGTTCTCATTCTCCTACAGAAAGACCTGGATCCTGGTAGGCAGTCTAGATGCTGGTTATTCCTCACTGTAGTGGTAGTGGATTTTGTTTCTTCCTTTCGTTTTTCGTTTTTTTACTTAGTAACAGGATTTGTAAAGTAGCGAAAAACAATACTTCAGTCAAAACGTAATAAAGTAAATTTTAAATTACTGATTTTAAAAACTACTTGAAAAAAAAATACACAACAAAACTACTGAATACAATAACTTTCCACCTCTGCTCTTAACCTCCCCAATCCCTACTTTACATCTGCCTATTGCATATACTTTATATTCTTTGCAAATGTTCCACTCAACCCATTCAGCCTTTGTTCATATGCAACAGTTACTTTGTATGTATATATTTGTACTGTTTTAGGACTTTGTGTCGACCAAACTGCACATGGGAAGACTATGGGCCCTATTTTAACGATCTGAAACGCAAGTGTGAAACGCTAAACGCAAGTAGCTTTGTGGGCGGATCTCGAGCGCTGTTGCTATTATGCCGGCGGGATAAATGAGTCTTGCGCCCGACGCAAATCTAAAATCGGTTGGTCTGAAGTAGCTAGGTGTGGTTTGGGCGTAACGTGCAATAAACCAATCAGAGCATCATCTCACATTCCCTTTAAGAGCAGGCGCGCTTGTTCCATGGAGGTTTGCTATTATGACGGAGGATTTGCCTGCCGCACACCAGCGGGAGCTGTCCGGGATGCAGCGAAGTAACAAATGCCGTCTTGACCGGGTGGTGATGTTTTTGCGGCCTCTCGGGCGCATCTCCTCAAGTCTGGAGAGGATTGCTGCAGCCATGGAGCATGGGCCTCCCAAACGCACCACCTGCTCCTGTTGTGCCCCTTCCTCCCCCCCCGACTCCATCTCCCCCCCTTTCCTCCTCCCCCCCCACTCCATCTCCGTCCACCCGCCTCACCAGGAGCGCATCGCGCATTACTCCCGGATCAGATTCTGCCGGAGTGTCGAATCCCGCCGTAGTTCAACATCACGTCTCCTTAAGTCCTCTAATATTTCCTCATTTATGTCATCAACACATCCATGATTCATGGAAATGTTGTGTAAAACACACCACCTCCTGATCTATCCAAAACACCTGAAATGCATTTTCAGTAATATTTTCCTTTGTAATTATGTATGGTTTGCAAAAATGGGAACTGCTGCGTCCGTTTAGATGAGAGAAGCGTTGTGCACACGCTACATTATGGCCAAGCATGCGCCCCTAAAATAGCATCTGAATAACGCGCTACTGACTTTAGACTAGTACCACTGACTTTAGACTAGGACCACTGACTTTAGACTAGGACCACTGACTTTAGACTAGTACCACTGACTTTAGACTAGGACCACTGACTTTAGACTAGCACCACTAACTTTAGACTAGGACCACAGACTTTAGACTAGCACCACTGACTTTAGACTAGGACCACTGACTTTAGACTAGCACCATTGACTTTAGACTAGCACCACTGACTTTAGACTAGCACCACTGACTTTAGACTTGCGTCACTAACTTTGGACCAGCACCACTGACTTTAGACTAGGACCACTGACTTTAGACTAGCACCACTGACTTTAGACTAGCGCCACTGACTTTAGACTAGCACCACTGACTTTAGACTAGCACCACTGACTTTAGACTAGCGCCACTGACTTTAGACTAGCGCCACTGACTTTAGACTAGCGCCACTGACTTTAGACTAGCACCACTGACTTTAGACTAGCGTCACTGACTACTTTAGACTAGCACCATTGACTTTAGACTAGCACCACTGACTTTAGACTAGCACCACTGACGTTAGACTAGCACCATTGACTTTAGACTAGCGCCACTGACTTCAGACTAGCACCATTGAATTTAGACTAGCGCCACTGACTTTAGACTCGCGTCACTAACTTTGGACTAGCACCATTGACTTTAGACTAGCGCCACTGACTTTAGACTAGCACCACTGACTTTAGACTAGCACCACTGACTTTAGACTAGCACCACTGACTTTAGACTAGCGTCACTGACTACTTTAGACTAGCACCATTGACTTTAGACTAGCACCACTGACTTTAGACTAGCACCATTGACTTTAGACTAGCGCCACTGACTTTAGACTAGCACCATTGACTTTAGACTAGCGCCACTGACTTTAGACTAGCGCCACTTACTTTAGACTAGCGCCACTGACTTTAGACTAGCACCACTGACTTTAGACTAGCGTCACTGACTTTAGACTAGTACCACTGACTTTAGACTAGCGCCACTTGTTTTCTGAAACTGAGCGCAAATACATTCCCTAATTTACCGACGTGCGTCTGTGGAGAGAAAAGTCCACTGTGCGCCGGGTGCAAAATATGAATGATACATGCGTTGGTGTACAAAGGCGCTGAGTGCAAGATAGGGCCCCTAATCTATAATCATATTATGTAATATATTATTATTATTATTATTATATTATACCACTATTTACAGCATCCTGAGCCTTTTTGGTTACAAGGAACACTCAGCCCAGAGAACGGTTATTCTCCATGAAACAAGATGTTTTCTGCATTGTCATCACAACAAACAGAAGACAGTGCAACTTTCAAAGCAATTGTTGACAAAAGCTGCCACAAAATCAGACATTTTGGGCCCCAACAATCTGAAAAAAGGCCATAAAATCCTGGAGGGACGGACTAATCAGATCTATAATCATATCTGCTCACCTGACCATCAATATCTTCATCTTCATCAGTTCCTACAGTTTTAGATCCCAAACTGGGACAAGTAGAGCATATGTTGATAAGCTGTTTAATTTATTAATCACTGTTAATATAAACATATTTGTGTGAGGGGGTGGCAGTAACAGAGGAGGCAGAATAACAATAAAGAGGAGTTCTGTTTTTGTTTTTCTTTCTAAAAATCAAACTTTCCCTCATTGTATGAATCTATCTGCAGGGGGGGGGAGGACCTTCCAACACCAGGACACCAGGTAAATAATTTTTATTTAAGTTATTTTCATCTGGATTTTAATATCTTTATCAGTCTAATATCTTAATGGAACTGTCATCCATCTATCTATCTATCTATCTATCTATCTATCTATCTATCTATCTATCCATCTATCCATCCATCTATCTCTCAGCAGGACCCGGAGTAGAGATCCCTCTCCTAGCTCGAACAGGAAACCAGGTAAAGAAACGTCTTTGTTATTTTCATCTGAATTTGAACCGTCTTTATGGTCCAATATCTCACCAAATATTTGATAGGTTGTCATGTTCTAAAGACATTCCTGGTCCCCAGAGGATGGCTCCTACTGAGTTTGGTGATCCTCTGACTCTCTCAGACCTTTTCCCACTTCTGAACCAAAAGATCTTTATTCAGCCCAGGGTTGGAGCCAACAGTCTTCCCTAAAAACATAAAATCCTTTCCCCTCTCTCTCCCCTCTTTCCTGTCTTCAGCAACACTGTCTCACTCCCTACTCGTCAAATGTCTGACGCCAAATTTCAATAAAAGAGGTGTACCTGTTGGTTATTCTTCGAAGGGTAGGTCCGTCAGATAGACATTCAAAATTAAAAAATTGCATTTTTAAATAACTATGCATGGATTATAAAATAAAAAATGCTTCTCTTTGTAAATAGTTTATGTTTTGTTTTTCACAACATTACAAGTCAAAACAAATGCAAATTAGTCAAACAAGCAGGGGCGTCGCACCCGTGGGGGATAAACACCCACACTTTTCCTGGTGAGAGGGTTCAACACCCACACTTTTTCCGCACGCCTTGCGTCGAACTGCCACCGTAGCTACGTCGTAGGCTGTGTGTATTTCTGCAGTAGATTCGGTTTCCACCTCCGATGTAGAGCAGCGTACGGCCACTTCCCTAGCTAAATTCTTTGTCTCATTCAGACACCCAAACGGGGCTCTGTCTGTCAGCAGGTCTGAGATCTACAGCAATCACGTAATGCACAGCAGACTATGGCAACGGGTACCCCTCTATCGTTGAAACTTAACACCAGGGGTCCTTGACCAGGCATCATACATTTGACGAGTAGGGAGTGAGACTGTGTTGTCTTCAGCTGTTTCTTAAAGAATCATAAACTCCTGTCACTACAATCTGTTGGGCAGTAACAGATAAAACAGAAGAAGATCTATAAGAGGGGATGGATCATATGGTCACATTTTATTTTCCGGTACATTAAAAAGACGTACTTTGTATGAAAATAGACCATGACTAGAATTAATGTTTTTCTTAGACAGAAAATGAACAGTATATACCCTAATTAAAGGCCAAACGCCTAAACTATCCTGTAATTAGTACATAAATAACATATAATAAGCCTTACTTTCGATCAAATTAGACCAAACAAGAAAGTATTTGGTCTTTATTAGAAATAGAACACAGGTAGATGTTTACATGACACCATACACCAAAATGATGCTGTAGCTAGAAAATCTGCCACAAAATCAGACATTTTGAGCCTGAATAATATCAAAAACAAGGCCGCAAAATCCTGAGGGACTGACTAATCAGTTCTCTAATCACGAACACCAACCTCTTTATTCTGGGGGTCGCAACTCGAAAAGGTTGAGAACCACTGGCTGTTGTGTGAGGCTGCTAAGAGTTATAGCAACATCAGACTGCCATCTCCAAATAAATCTCAGATTATATATCCAACAGTTGGTCAATAATTATAACAGGTTGATTAATTACAGACAACACTCTGCCTAACAATAGTGATTTAATCAGATTTGTATTTCTACATAAGCAGTATGCGGCCACTACCGCATACTGAAATCCAGAGTTCTCTCAAGAGCACAATTGTAATTTGCTGAGCGAGTCCCTCTGGCATTCAGTAATGATGCTCATTAACTATGCCCTGGTAGCCGAGCTGCACCAATCACATCGCTGTATCTGATATAGGCGGGCCAGAGGCCAGCTAAACAGATGACGTCCAAGTCATTAGTAAACATTGCAAGATGGCTAAGGATGAACACCAGTTGTTTGAAATGGCTTTGGCTGCTACAATGAACGAGTTAGACTTGGCTTTTTATCGAAAAAAGGAACAGAAGATGGCACTCCAATCGCTCCTTTGCAAGAAGGGTGTTTTTGCTGTTTTGCCGACCGGATACGACAAGAGTTTAATCTACCGGTTAGCTACGCTGGTAGCTGCTGCATTCTGAGTCTGACAGACTGTAATCTACACAGAGATCAGTAGAGGGAGCTGCTGTATCAGTTTTACCCATAGACAGTATATATATATATAATGGACCAACAGACCCCGGGTCTCTGGACAGAGACCACTGAAGTCTCTTTCCCGGTGCTGGCTGAGTGTTACTGAGCAGCCTCCAACTGAGCTTGAAGACGTAGATGTGACGTGAGCAACGTGTCTGAAAGTGTGAAGTCTTCTGGTAGCTGTGCCGAGAGAAATCTCAATCATTCCCAATCTTACAGAGACGGAGAGTGTAGGTATATGTAAGGAGATAACATGGGCACAGGCTAATTACTGATCACTAACATGCTAGTTAACATTAGTAATTACTGATCACTAACATGCTAGTTAACATTAGTAATTACTGATCACTAACATGCTAGTTAACATTAGTAATTATTGCTCACTAACATGCTAGTTAACATTAGTAATTAAACCTAAACAGATAATGGAAGTCCAAACTGCCTGTGAGCTTCTCATGTACTATACGGTAATTCCTCTACTGTGTGACAGTAAGTCTCGTGGTTATGACCCAATCGTTAGCCTATTGTTATAAAAGCGTCTGCTACGGAGCCATAACGTGAGCTACAAGGTAATGGAGCCTTTTATACATTGTCGTGTTTCTTTAGAAATAAACAACGGACAAACAAACGCTTCAGATGTAAAGTTATTCTCTGTCAAAGTGACGTCAAAATGAATGGGAGTCAATGGGATGCTAACGGGTGGTGATGGCTTTGTAGCATCAAAATGGCGCCATAGGAGCTACGCGTTCTGAAGCGAAGCTTACCCCCTTGAAGTACCAGAGCCATATTTTAGAGAGAGTTTGGCCAACTAGGCAATCTAATGTTCTGAGCTATCCCGTTATGCGATTGTTTCCGATGTTGTCACGTATTTCATGGACTCCATGTTTGATACCAACATTCATCTGATTCCCATTCACATAGTTCAGGGAATAGTGGAAAAATTTAATAAATTATTTTAAAAAATGACATAAATCACTGAAAAAATGCCCAACTGTTGTGCGTTTGGCTGCAATGAAAGAGGGAAGCTGCAAAAAATTACACAGCGGGAACTGAAGGTGTAAAGAGCAAACTGGAGGGCCAGTGACTGTACTCATTATTGTGTGAGGTAAAAGTCAATTTCTCTCTTCAACTTATGATAACAAATTACATAGGACAAATATAGTAATACCATCGTTAATGAAGTTAGCCATGCCTTATGCTAGTATTAGCTTTTTCACTAACACTCCATATACCTAAATGCTTGTGAAATTAGATTTGCGGTAAATTGTTAAGGAAATAATATGTGTCTGTTGTTTTCCCAGACACAGGACTAAAACCCCAGACCAAACAACGAACCAAACAACGGACCAAACAACGGACCAAACAACGGACCAAACAACGGACCAAACAACGGACCAAACAACGAACCAAACAACGGACCAAACAACGGACCAAACAACGAACCAAACAACGGAGCACCGACGCGAGGCGTAGATGTGTAGTTTTAGGTGTGACCTCTTGTAGCGCCCCCTAGTGGCCAATGTTAGCAGAATTCGTTGGCTAGCCTCAGAGTGTCATGCCAAACAAGAACCTACATTTTTTGCGTTGAAAAAGAGAAAAATAGTTTTCGTAGCTAACTCACAAATTTGTTCGTAGATTATTTCCGCATTTCTGAACGGAGCAAAATTCTTTTGATAACTTTTTGTCAGCTCCGTCTGGAGATATAATGTGCCAAATTTCGATAAAAGTCTAGAAATGGGCGTGGCCTATATCAGGACATCCAGCTCCACTCAGGGAACTCGTGGATGTAAATCTTTTTGTTTGCTAATGCGCCACCTAGTGGCAGAAGTGTGTCATTTGTTGTGTTTGAGGTCCCTGCAGGGTTCTGGACCACCATGGAAATGGCACTGCCCCACCATGCACGGTTTAGGCTGTAGCAACACTTTTATCTCCCGAAGAATAATAATAATCTAAGTGATTACTATAGGGTTCCCAGACTGCTTGTAATTGGATCTGTGTTGGCTTGCATACGTGTCTTAGACCCCCTAACAAACAGCAGGGCAGCCTGCAGGTGGTGAAGCCTCAGAACCACCATCAGGGTTTTCCCTCTATTTACTGTAAGAGCTTTGTTCTGTCGGTTCTATTAAGTGTGTTATTAATAAAAAAATATGTTAAAAAATGTAAACGTAATCATCTTCTATTTTTCTTGGACCCTGATGGCTATTACTGGCCACTGGCTATTAGTGTGTTATGTAAATAATAGGGCTGTGGTTGATTGAAGAAATTCTGAGTCGACTAAAACTCATTCAATTGTATTGACTAATGGATTAGTTGATTTAATCGACAGATCTGTAAATCTGAGTTTCTCCACAAAGAGTCATGCAAAAGCACCACTTTAATTCTTGTGTTTACCAGAGATGTGCTCATACGTTTCTTGGAAATAAGTCATTTAGCATGAAAACAGCATCAGACATGACTAATAGACTAAAGAAATCTAAGTTGACTAAAACCAAAATGACCGATTAGTTGACTAATCGACTAAGAGGGAACTGCCCTAGTAAATAAATGTAAGCGATGTGATGCAAGTAGCTCTCGGCAACTTCTGTTATTTTAAAGTAACCCTTAGATGAAGAAAGGTTGGAGACCCCTGGTCTACACTGATGATCAAACGTGTTTTATTATGTTCTATTAAGTGTGATATTAATGAAAAAAGTACATTAAGACTGTAAACGTAATGATCTTGTGTGTAACTTCTCTGTGGTATAATGTAATTATGTTTAATCACCAATAGTTACTTTACTGTATCAATTAGAAAGGTGTTGGGACAGCAGCTCTGGTTTTAGATGCAGTGAGGACCCCCCCCTGCTGGTTAATGTGGAGAACAGCAGCTCCCTCCTCTATAGCACTAACTCAAGTCATATCAGGTTATACAGAAATACATTTATTTTGATTTTACTAAGTTTAATGTTTTTAAGGATGTCAAATGTGTTGTTCAGTCAATACAAGGCTGTGATTAATTCTGATGTTTTTCATGCTTAATAATTAGTATATATATATATATATATATATATATATATATATATATATATATATATATATATATATATATATATATATGGCTTTATGGTAATGCTCATAAAATCACATGTTAACTGATGCTGTTTTCTGTGAATTATTAATAAAATCTCTCTTGATGAAAGATCTGCTCTGAGTGTCTTCACTGGGTCATCTGCTGATGATTCTGCTGAATATTCTTCAATAAACATCTGTTTTAACATAATATTTGTTAGCATGTTTTGTTAGCATATATTAGCATGTTAGTCTATGTTAGCATGTTTGTAAGCAAGTCTAAGCATGTCTTAGCTGTTAGCATGTATTACATTACATGCCATTTAGCTGGCGCTTTTATCCAAAGCGACTTACAATTGCTATATATGTCAGAGGTCGCACACCTCTGGAGCAACTAGGGGTTAAGTGCCTTGCTTAGGGACACATTGGTTGATGTATGGCAGTGGGAATCAAACCCAGATCTCCCACACCAAAGGCGTGTGTTGTAGCCACTGTGCCATCACCACCTGTGCATAACATTAGCATGTTAGCATTAGCTACTACTCAGAGGAAGTATCAAGGGCTGTGTCTCAAACCGCCTACTTGCACATTTCAACCACTTAGTTTTAAGTATATCGTGTAGATAATGCAAAGAGTCAGTGCATTGAAAGTACCAGGATGACCCCCTAAAAACGGTCAAAAAGTTCAGTGTGGAACGATGGACACTACACTGTAAAAACGAGAACTTGAAATTGCTCATCTTACTTTAATTTTCAATTAAATAGAACAAAAAATACGTAATGGCATTGTACTAAAGATCCCTATTTTTTATCTTATTCTGACACTTTCTTTTCACACTTACCTCACTTCCTGTACCTCACTTCCTTTTCTCCCCTGTCTTCATCACTGGCTTTGTTTCTGCTCTGATTACCTGATTGAGTTCACCTGGTCACTCCTTATTTAAGACTGCACTCACTCTCAGTCAGTCTCTTCAACACCTTCACATGGGGCGGCAGCTGGTAAGATGATGTTTACTTTGCACTTTAGTTCTTGATAACCTATTTGTATTTAGTTACTTTATGATTATCATGTGAGGATATTAATTTTGTTAAGTTGTAATTTCTATTTTGTTTCTTCCAAGATTCTCCAACCCATGTGTGTCTGTTATGTTATGTTATCCAGTATCATTTGCCTCATCCTTTGTTGAATAAATCTTCATTGAATGGACTGAACTTCTCCTTTGCCTTTTCCTATGCATTCTGACCGGTGCCCCATGACGATGGCAATCACCCTCTAAACCTGAACCCTCCAAAACAGGCATTGTAAACTTAGTTAAAGTAGTTTCTTCAACTCACTCACTGGAAAAAAGGCCACTCCAAAAAAAAATTAATACAAGATATTTTTGCTTGTAATAAGCAACAAGTGAAATTCTCTTGATAAGATTTCTTGAAATAAGACATTATATTTAAGCCTTACAAGATAAGAGTGATCTTGAAATTAGCTGGGAAAACTAATTTTTAGCTATATTTTACTAGTATTGTGAGGTTTGTGTGCCTCATAATAAGCTTGTGATGCTCAAATAGTATTTTCCCCTCAAAAGTAGCATCTTTTGTGACATCCTGTTTGTGTAAAGGGTATTTAACTAATTTTTAGTTCTATAATTGTTACACTGTTCTAGATTTAAGTCCAGAGCTCCACAATGAAATATAGTCACTATTTACACCGTTTTAGCTGTATTTTAACCGGACCTGTCCGGCCGCAGTTTTTCCGTGGTTTGCAAAACTTTCCTCCGCTCCGTTAGCTAACGTCTAGGTATTTGTTGTGCTAACGGCTAGTTAGCCTGCCTGCTAGCGGGATTTAAAGCGGACCACTCAGGATTTTGCCTCCTTGGAAATCTATTCTATATTTTGGTAGCAGTAACGGGCTATCCACAGCTTGCTAATACAAGCAGGAGCACCTGCATTGTATTTCGACTTGTGAAGGGTTTTAGGAGAAGGCCTCAATCAACGTTGCTACTAGCTAAACTAGCAAGCTACACGATGCCCCCCCTCAGCTGTTCACCTGGCTGTGACTCGTGCCTCCTGTTCAGCCAGAAGATAGTGGAACTTGAAGCCAGAATATCGACTCTCCACCAGATCAAGGCAAGTGAAGAGTTCCTTGACTCCATTATCATTGGAAGTTCCCCTCACATATACACTGTCGGATGTCTTGATTCCACTGTGCCCTGCAATACTCTCACCCCACCACGCACTAATACAACCTCTAACCCTGTTGTCTCTCCTCGGCTTCTGCTGAGGACCCAGCCAGCTCTGCTGACCAGCTCCACTCCACACCAGCCTGAGCCATGGCGTGTAAGCAAGCACCAGAGCAGGCGGTCAGGACAGCGCTCAGCCACAGCCCAACCCCTACAACTAGAAAACCGCTACAGCATTCTGACGAACGACGAGGAGTTCTCTTCTCTGCCACGTCCCCACGCAGCTCATCCTGGTCCATCCACACAGTCGACGCGCCCATTGAGGGCGGACTCTCCCACCTCGGACTCTTCAATCTCCACGCTGGTCATCGGAAGCTCCATGGTCAGGGACCTCCACATTCCCCCTTCACCTAGCGGTCCCTCCAAGGTCTACTGCTTCCCTGGTGCCAAGGTCCATGACATCCAGCACAAACTTCCCGGCATCCTCGCCTGCCACGCCAAGGTCGACAACGTCATCGTGCATGTGGGCACAAACGACATCAGAGAGAGACGGTCGATAGCACTCCAGGAAGACTTCACCACTCTCATCACCATCCTGATGGGCACAGGTAAGCGGATTGTCATCTCTGGGCCTCTACCTACCTACAGGAAGGGTGCGGAGAGATGGTCCAGACTGTTCTGGCTCCACACCTGGCTGGAACCACTCTGCACTTCCCTGGGCCTTCCCTATGTCGACAACTTCAACTTGTTCTGGGAGATGCCCAACCTGCTGAAGCGTGATGGTCTCCACCCAAACCGACACGGAGCCAGGCTGCTATCTGACAACATAACGACCACACTGAAAGGCAAGTATTGACATTATGTTGAAAATATCACAGATTCATGTCCCCCAGGTATTGATCCTGATAGCACTATACAAGTGGATGAATCTGAAAATGTTTTCTGTAGGATAACGTGTAGTACTAGTATTATTCCAGTAACGTGTAGTACTAGTACTATTCCAATTATAATCAACAACAGACCACACAAAGTGGTGAATAGAGAGGCAATACTTAACAACCTAATTGGAATTAAAACTACCACTGCAATGATAGAAAAGGACAGGAAAATTAGATGTGGATTACTAAATATCAGATCTTTGTCTTCTAAAGCAGTACTCGTAAATGAATTGATATCTGATAATCAAATTGATCTATTCTGTCTTACTGAAACCTGGCTGGGCCATGAAGAATATGTTAGTCTAAATGAAGCCACCCCTCCCAGTCATATTAATACTCAAATTCCTAGAGGCTCAGGCCGAGGAGGGGGAGTTGCAGCCATATTTGATTCAAGCCTGTTAATTAACCCTAAACCCAAACTAAATTATAACTCTTTCGAAAGCCTTGTTCTTAATCTTCAACATCCAACACGGAAATCAGTACAGCCAATTATATTTGTTGTTGTCTACCGAGCTCCAGGTCCGTATTCTGAATTTTTTTTTTCATGTGTAGTCCTTAAATCAGACAAAGTACTTATTGTAGGTGATTTTAATATCCATGTGGACGTTGACCGCAATAGCCTTACTACTGCTTTCAACTCATTACTGGATTCAATTGGTTTCAGTCAGAGTGTGCACAAGGCGACGCACTGTTTTAACCACACCCTCGACCTTGTGCTGGCATATGGTATTGAAATTGAGGATTTAATATTTCCGCAGAATCTGGTATTATCAGATCATTTTTTAATTACTTTTGAATTCTTGCTACCTGACCATACTAAACCAGATAGCAGCTTCTACACTAGATGCCTATCTGACAGTGCTATAGCTAAATTTAAGGAAAATATTCCTACAGCATTCCAGTCTATGTCGTGCCTTAACATAACAGAGGACCTCTATGTTAACCTCAGTCCCTCTCAAATTGATACATTTGTAGACGGTGCTACAACTTGCCTACGGACGACCTTAGACTCTGTCGCTCCTCTCACAAAGGAGACGATAAAGCAAAGGAAATTAGCTCCTTGGTATAACTCCCAAACTCGCAAATTAAAACAAATCTCACGAAACATCGAAAGTAAGTGGCGCTCCACCAAAGTGGAGGAATCCCGTTTGGAATGGCAAGACAGTCTGAAAACCTATAGGAAGGCCCTAAGAAAGGCCAGATCAGACTATTACTCATCACTAATAGAAGAAAACAAGAACAACCCAAGGTTTCTTTTCAGCACTGTAGCCAGGCTGACAGATGGCCACAGCTCCACTGAGCCATCTATTCCTCTCACTCTGAGTAGTGATGACTTCATGAGCTTCTTTAATAATAAAATTATAACAATTAGAGATAAAATTCATCATCTTTTGCCCTTAACTTCTAACAGTTCATCTTTAAATGCAGGACCGCTAGAAAGAACGACGACTCCCGACATATAATTGGACTGCTTTTATCCAATAGACCTTCAACAATTAATGTTAAAGATATCCTCAGCTAAGCCGTCTACCGGTCTCTTAGACCCCATCCCAACGAGGCTACTCAAAGAAGCGTTACCCGTGGTAAACACTTCATTATTAGATATGATCAATATGTCCTTAATAACAGGTTATGTACCGCAGTCATTTAAAATTGCTGTGATAAAACCTCTTCTGAAAAAACCCACCCTAGATCCTGAGGTCTTAGCAAACTATAGACCTATATCTAACCTTCCCTTTCTATCAAGATCCTTGAGAAGGTGGTTGCTAATCAGTTATGTGATTTTCTACATAGCAACAGTCTATTTGATGATTTTCAATCAGGATTTAGAAAGAATCATAGCACAGAGACGGCACTGGTGAAAATTACTAACGACCTTCTAACTGCTGCAGACAAAGGATTTGTCTCCATACTTGTTCTACTAGATCTTAGTGCTGCATTTTACACTATTGACCATACAATCCTGTTACAGAGACTGGAACACTTAGTTGGCATTAAAGGAATCGCACTAAGCTGGTTTAAGTCCTATTTCTCTGAACGATCCCAATTTGTTAATGTTAATGATAAACCCTCCAAGCACGCTAAAGTTAGCCATGGCGTTCCTCAAGGCTCAGTGCTTGGACCAATTCTATTCTCCTTATATATGCTTCCTCTAGGTAATATTATTAGGAAACACTCGATTAACTATCACTGTTACGCAGACGATACCCAATTATATCTGTCAATTAAGCCAGATGAAAGTGGTCAGTTAGCAAGACTTCAAACGTGTATTGAGGATATAAAATCCTGGATGACCCGCAATTTCCTGATGTTAAACTCAGACAAAACTGAAGTTATTGTGATAGGACCAACGCACCACCGAACTTCGTTTTCGAAAGATCTAGTTACTCTGGATGGTATTACCCTGGCCTCCAGCACTGCGGTCAGAAATCTAGGAGTTATTTTTGATCAGGATATATCCTTCAACGATCACTTAAAACAAACCTCAAGAATAGCCTATTTCCATCTTCGTAACATTGCCAAAATTAGGAATATCCTGTCTCAAAACGATGCTGAAAAACTTGTCCATGCATTCGTTACTTCTAGACTAGATTACTGCAATTCCTTATTATCAGGTTGCCCAAATAAGTCCATTAAGACTCTCCAACTGATCCAGAATGCTGCAGCACGTGTTCTGACGAGAACTAAGAGAAGAGATCATATTTCTCCTGTATTAGCTTCTCTGCATTGGCTTCCAGTGAAATATAGGATCGAATTTAAAATCCTCCTCCTGACTTACAAAGCTCTAAATGGTCAAGCACCATCATACTTAGAAGAGCTCATAGTACCTTATTGTCCCACTAGAGCACTGCGCTCCCAGAATGCGGGGCTACTTATGGTTCCTAGAGTCTCTGCAAGTAGACTGGGGGCCAGGGCCTTCAGCTATCAGGCTCCAGTATTGTGGAACCAGCTCCCAGTCTGGGTTCGAGGAGCAGACACCGTCACCACATTTAAGAGTAAACTGAAAACCCTCCTCTTTGATAAAGCTTATAGTTAAGGAGTGAGGAGTTGCAGCGTCCGCCTAACCCGGCCCACCTGCTTCTCGTAGTCATCAGTTTTATATACAGTATAATTAATAATCTAGCGAGAGTAGAGGGAAGCAGGCCAGTACAGCCCGATCCGGTTGGGGAGAGTTCTAGCCCATCCAGGCACCTCTTTAACCTGCCTCTCAAGTTATGCTATTACAATTCTAGACTGCCGGGGAGGCTGTTCCTCCCTAAGACACACTGAGCTGCTCTCTCATCTCCACTTGTTACTTTTGTATGCATCCTGTCCCAGAAATGCTTGTTACTAATCTAGCTCTGGGGAGTTTACTCCCCGGAGTTCTTATGTTTCTTCTTGGCAGAGCTATGCTCTGCGATTCTCTGCATTTCCCGGCCGCATCCTGCTGCGTCCTGCTGCACCCGCCGCACCCACCCGTGCTCTGCAGCGCCACTTACCACCCGCAACGCCATGCTGTGATGTTCCTATGCACAGAGTAGTCAGGATCCGGTATAGGAGACTGCAATACTCAGTATGACACGATGTGCCCTGCTATGACATGAACTTCCACGATAACCTTCAAAGTCACTGTGACTTCTAATGTGACTGTTATCACCACTGTTCATCACGCCCCCAACCGGCCCGTCAGACACCGCCTACCAAGAGTCTGGGTCTGCCGAGGTTTCTTCCTAAAATGGAGTTTTTTTTTCTTGCCACTGTAGCCACTGCTAATGCTTGCTCTTGAGGGAATTACTGTAATTGTTGGGGTTCTGGAATTTATAGAGTGTGGTCTAGACTTACTCTATCTGTAAAGTGTCTTGAGATAACTTTTGTTATGATTTGATACTATAAATAAAATTGAATTGATTACCAGGGCCCAAGGGGAGAGAGCGCTGGGGAAGTGGTTTACCGGTGCTTATGACCGTGGAGGGGAGAGGGCTGCAAGAGCCCAAAGAGAAAAAGGAGCGTCCACCACACAGACGCCATGAGTGTATTTTGTATTAATGTATTTTTTGGAGAGATTTCTTTTTTTTTTAGAGATTTTTTTTAAAATATATTTTTGATTTGTTTACCAGTATGTTGTGACATTTAAATTGTTTTTTTAAAGATAATTTTTGTTGTTCAATTTAACAATATATTTCATGCAGTTCCAAGTGTCTTGTATTTATCTTGGACTTATATTCATTCTTCGTTTTTCTTAGATTGCTTCCTTAAACCATAGGGCCCATAGGGGCATTCACGGTTGAATCCTGGTGCAAGCCCACTTTAAACGCCCTTTAAGCAGGTGGGGCCCAAATGGGTCTGACATGAATTACCCAGTTAAGACCCACATAAGACCCTTACAGGTCCCACTTTTAGTACGTCTGGGCTTCCACGGCTTGCCCCAATGTGGATCCCGGGTGCAAGCCCATAATGGGGCCCACATTTGCCGCCCATGAAGCCCTCATCTGGGCCCCACATGTCATTGCTGGCTGGGTTGTGAATGCAAGATCAGTGATGAATAAGACTTTTATTATTAAGGACTTCTTCAGCACGCATTCTTTGGAGCTATTGTTTATTACGGAAACATGGATTAATCTGGGTGAGTCCACTGCTTTTTCGGAACTGTTGCCTCCCGAGTGTACTTTTATTAATACACCGCGAATGGACGTGGAGGAGGAATTGCTACAATATTAAAGAGTCGCCTACACTGTAAGCCATTGTCGATGGATTTTACTTCATTTGAGCTAAGCTGCTTTGAAGTGGGTGTGCGAAATCCCGTTTTGTGCGCGGTGATATACCGGCCGCCAAAGTATAATCATGACTTTATTAAGGAGTTTTCTGATTATATTGCTGCTATAAGGAGAAATTATAAGATTCTAATTGTTGGTGATTTCAATGTACACGTTTGTTGCCCTTCAAAAGCTATGGTGAAAGAATTTTTAGATTTGATTGATGGTTTTAATTTAATTCAACATGTTACAGGATCCACACAAATACATGGGCATTTATTGGATCTTGTATTGTCTTATGGGCTGCCTATTGACAATGTAGTAGTGTCTGATGCTATTTTTTCGGATCATTGTCCTGTCATGTTTGATTTCGTTTTCAACGATTTAGTAAAACCACCCGCTCTCGTGCGTTATGGTCGCACTCTTAAGCCCGACAACCTCATCCAGGTTTATACGCCAGCGCATACACTAAGGTCAGAGGGCCAGCTCCAGCTTGTGGTCCCCAAGTCAAGAATTAAGACTCGGGGGGACAGGGCCTTTTCTGTGGTTGGACCAAAACTCTGGAATGCCCTGCCCCTCCATGCCCGAACTGCCCCTACAGTGTTTTAAGGCACGTCTAAAGACACATTTTTATTCTTTGGCTTTTAATTCTGTGTGAGTTATGTGGTCCACTGTGGTGTTTATTCTTTCTTGTATTCTTTCTTTCTTTGATGTTTTTATCTTGTTTAAATAATTTCATATTAATTGTTTTGTATGTTCTGAGTTTTCTGTGCAGCACTTTGGAAACTTTGTGTTTGTAAAATGTGCTATAGAAATAAAGTGGATTGGATTGATCACAGAATAGTATTGTGTTTTACTGAAACATAAATCCTCTGATTAATACTGCTGTTCTGTCAAATAAAGTACATTTAAGCAAGTAGTAATATCTACTGTTAGTGATGTTTTCAGCAACTCATTTCACATCTTAGAGACTATACTTTTATACAATTTAGTTTTTCTTTTACAGTTTGTGTTGGAAGATTTCTCTGAACCAAGTCCTAATTATTTCCTAGATGAGAGGTATATTATTGTAGTTTTGGTAGTTGAACCAACAGGCCTGTAGCTTCAGTGAGAAACTGAAAGCTGTTCACACAGTGTGCACTGCAGAGCTGGAGGAGCTGAAACCTGCAAAACAGAAAGTATTATAATATCACCTTTTATTCACATCTAACCATTCACCACGACCACAAGAACATGTGGTTTTTCTTTCTCAGGCCAACTCTTCCCTACTTGAGCTGCGTCAGTAATCCGTATACTGTTTGCATCGTCACTGAGATGGGACGTGACACGCAGCAAAGGCCTCAACCTACATGGAGTGCGCGCTCTTACTGGGTGAGCTAGAGGTCGACCCAGTCCTGTCCAACTTCTATCTGTGGACATGTTGCTACTCTGTGTACAAAAAACAGTGTAATGGGTTGTTATCAACTGTTCTAATCATTTATTTCACATGTCATCTGAAGGAATGTCATGTCATCCACCGTCAACCTAGCAAAAGTGGATTTGGACACGCCCTAAACGCACCTGCACCAGGCGCTTCACACCATGACCTCAGATCGTTAAGATATGACCCTAACTGTTTCTATAGTTTGCCATGAGTAAATTGGGACAAACTCTTGTGAACTTAGCTGCTGTTGTTAAAGTCAGTAATTGAGTCAGAGTGTCTGATGTAGTCTGGCAGTGAATTCCATAGTTTGGGGGCAATGTAGTAACTAACTAATATTGGTACTTGATATCAGCGAGTACCCAAATGTAAGTACTTGAATTTGTTTTTTTAAAAAGCAATATCGGTGCATACCTAGAAATGATGATTTAGATTTGCTTAGCACTAGACAGAAGTTTAAAAAGTTCTGTTTTCCATCACGCAGAACAATTGAATTGTTCTTTGTTTTGTAATTCTTAAATCAGCATTTAATGTACGCAATGTTTAATAAGAAATCATCAGTTTAATTTTGTTTTCAAACGATATTCCAAAAATATTCTCTTGTGATCACAGAATGGTATTGTGTTTTACTGAAACATAAATCCTCCATCTCTCTAATTACTGCTGTTCTGTCAAATAATAAAGTACATTTAAGCAAGTAGTAATATCTACTGTTAGTGATGTTTTCAGCTACTCATTTCACATCTTAGAGACTTATAATTTTATACTGTTTTTTTTTTTTTTTTTTACAGTTTGTGTACGAAGATTTCTCTGAACCAAGTCCTAATCATTTCATAGATGAGAGGTATATTATTGTAGTTTTGGTAGTTGAACCAACAGGCCTGTAGCTTCAGTGAGAAACTCAAAGCTGTTCACACAGTGTGCACTGCAGACCTGGAGGAGCTGACACCTGCAGAACAGAAAGTATTCACCAAAATGAAGGGAAATGTCTCAGTTTGTAAAAAATAACCATGTACGTGTAAACAGGGTCTAGAAAGTATTCAGAACACATTATTGATGACCACAACAACGTGTGGTTCCTCTTTCTCAGGCCAACTCTTTCCTTCCTGAGCTGCGTCAGTAATCAGTATCCTGTTTGCATCGTCACTGCAGCGCTGCTCACCTCCATGTCTCTACTTCACAGTTTTAAAATTCACTGAAACAAATAAAAAAAAATTGAAGTTCTTCTGAAAAAGGAGTTGTGGAGGGAATCTTTTGTCATGCATTTATTATGATGACAGTTTACGGCCCCACTGAAGCATATTGTCACTATGACAACTAACAATAATCGCCATTTTGTTGTGTACCAATCAAATGACCACGGGAAACAGTTCAATGGCCTTTCTTCCTTCCTTTTCATCTCCTATAGTAGTAACATACAGTTTCTTAGCACTTCTGTCTTATTTGTGTCTCACTAAATCAGTTGTACACACAGTCCTGTCCTCTAACTTTTTTATTTTTTAAGATGATTTTTTGGAGCTTTTCTCTTTATTTCAGAGTGACAGTGGATAGATGGGAAAGGTGGGAGAGAGATGGGACATGACACGCAGCAAAGGGCCACAGGTTGGATTTGAACCCGGGCCGCTGCAAAGGCCTCAACCTACATGGGGTGCACTCTTACTGGGTGAGCTAGAGGTCGCCCCAGTCCTGTCCAGCTTCTATCTGTGGACAGGTTGCTACTCTGTGTGTACAAACAACAGCGTAATGCGTTGTTATCAACTGTTCTAATCATTTATTTCACATGTCATCTGAAGGATTCTTCTCTGGACACAAAGTTGGGCCTGAAGGCCAAAGTTCAGACTCCAAATTACTTTATTCTAGTACTATTAGAATAATAGTACTATTAGAATAATTATATTATTTTATTTTATTCGTTAATTGGTTTAAATGATACCAGAACTCAGGAAGGAAATCTGAGACGAGATATTTCAGTCAATAATCTTTATCTGAGTCCAGTAATTAAGTTTACAGAACACATGTGGGTTCACAATGCGACAACGTATCCCGAGCAACCAGACAGAAAGTACGGGTCTCGGTCTCCACTTAAGCCTCCCAATATTGTGACCCCAATTCTTGACCTATCTCACGCCCACACATAGTTCTTACTCTTTGTAGTTTAACTGTAGCTTCCTCTTTCTTGCTTTTCGTAACCTTGAACACACATGTATCAACCTAACGGCTATCTCCTGTTGTATGGTGGGACCGACCAGCAGGGGGTTAAACATGGTCTTCTAAATAAAGGCCTCTGAAACATACAGGCAGTCTGGGCCCCCTTCTCGGACAAAGAGATCAGGTCTACACGCTAAACTCCAAGCCTGATCTGCTTCTGAGACAAAAGGATGAAGTCCCCATTTTACAGCAGCAGCCAGCAAGTCACATGTAGGTGTTACTTAACAAAATGGCCACAGGTCCGAGAACTCTGATCTCACATTGGTTCCTGGGACCATAAACACAGCATGGAGCCAGGTCAGGGGACCTGAGCTATAAATAGCCTGAGCACCCAAAAGTGTTCATCCTTCCTCTGCCTGCGCCAGCGTCTACAGGTTGACACAGGCAAACGTTTGCATCGTGCTAAATTGGTCCATTTTCGGGATGAAGTGGATTTAATTTTAGTGTCCTGGGAGCACAGTGGATCATATGGAAACACACACCAGTGTTTTCATATCTGCAGGAGAGGGAAACAACGTTTTTCTTCTCAAAGTCAACATAGCTCCCTTCCTGCTGCCTTTTGGAGGGAAAAAGTTTTTTCCGTGAAATTGCTGACGAGCGATTTAGATTTAGATTTTAGATTAGGAAACATGCAGGACCCGATCCCCAGTCTCCTTGGTGAAAGTCCTGTGTCCGACCCATCCACCCCCCCCAACCTCCCTACGCTGAATTTCCCCCGTACATCCTACTCTCTAAACCCCGTGGAGCTGCTGCTACTGAGGCTCGGCACCGACAAACCTGTGTCCTAACCTCTCGTCGTGTGACATCATCCAACGTCTAACGTCTGGGACACCTCACGACCACAATGCAGAAAGCATGTCAGAATTGTTTGTCTTTTTCGGCCTAGTGCGACATGTTCTACGACGTGTTCCTTGACATTGACCAATAGGAAGAGAGAGTGCTCTCTGCCTGTCTGGGTCACATCTGTAACCATGGTGAAAAGAAGGAGAGATGCTACAGCTGCTGTCTGGTGGAGGACAGATATATACAGTCCACACCAGGGGATTGCCCCGCTTCCATACATAGCACGCTATTGGGCTAACGTTAGCCTCTAGCAGTTATCTGTTTCTCTTCACTGACCAATGAGGAGCAAAGAAAACAGGCTCCACCCTCCTACAACCACCATGGCTGCAGCTGATTGGACGAACACATCACATGGGTCTGTCTGCTCCCAGATTTCAAAACAGATCATGGCGGCTCGTTCAGAATACAATCTCGTATTTTATAAAAATAGTTCACGAAGCGTGTTACTAAAAACATTTTAAGAGAGAAAAAGGCCGTACAGCTGCTGAATCTGTCTTCATTTCAGATTAACAAAGGTCCGTTTAAAAGATTTTCGTCAGCTGTTGAGAGATGCCGGGCGGCCGCTCCTCATTTGCATAAAGTTGGCTGGATTCAATTTTATGCAAATGAGGAGCCAGCGATTTCAACACCAAGCTCCTCCAAAGTCCCTGCAACTACACTTTGACTGCTTCTCTTTTTTTCTCAGTCCTGAATGGTTAAAAAGGAAACTAATTCTGTTAACGTTACACACTTACAACATAAGAGTGTAACAAACATGTTGTGCTTGTAATGAGGTCATTCAAATCCAGCAGAGTAGACTTTAAACAGGCTTTTTAATCATTGAGACATTGTGGCACTTTGGCACATTAATTTCTTAGTAGAGAACAGCGTGTTTAGGATCCTCAAAACACGGATTAAAATACTTCAATAATCGAACAATGATCTAACAAAGTAAATGAACAAGAACTAACTTTAGATAGCCCTAATATTATATGATTTATCAGGAGTTAGACAGTGTTGAGATTTATAATAACATGTAACTTTAATTATGAAAACATTTAGAGAAGGATGATTTGTTTTTTGTGTTAAACTGACTGAACCTATATACACTAATATTAATAGGGATAGTGTTCCACTGTTTTGAATATATAAGGGGTGTTTGAGCTAAACTATAAACAAACACAAATATTTAAATTTTTTTATTTCTACCTGTTATTTTAAAGCACTTCACTACCTCTGTGATGTGTTATTGCACAATAACATCAAGAAGTCTCAAACTTTCAGAGCAAGAACCGTCCCACCTTTAGAATGAGAAACACCGCCCACACCCTCATTCATGTAAAAGAGGAAATGATTTGGTTTCATATTTCATGTTAGTATATCTAGAGGAACCAGACAGCAGCTCTCAGCAGATTCTAACTTTACAGCAAAGATGAAGATGTATTCACCCGTCACGTTTGCCCAAGTCGGCACCTTTGTCTCAATCATTGTGGTTTTTATCTACAATGTTGTGATTAACAAGGGTTACGGGTGCGATTGTGATGGTAGAGGTTATCACTGTGGTTTGTACATGGTTGTACCATCTATAGTTTTATTTGTATTACAACTCTGGACGATCAAGAAATGCAGATTTGAAAGTGAGGGACGTTGGCAGATTTTTGGATACATGTGTAGCCAGCTTATCAAGGCAGGTCTAGTTGGTCTGCTGTGGGTTACCTCTTTGTTAATTGAGGGAGACTGGGCTGTTTGTTATTACCACAAAGACATAGCCTGCAAAGACAAAGCCAAATTCAACTCTACGGAACAGGAGACCTTCTCCAATGTGAAATCAACTTCAGAGGTGAGTGTTTCTTGTTTTGTTCACATCATGTCAGTCTGTTATTCTGTTTTTTACTGTGGTCTTTCAACAGTGTATTATCTGCACACAGTATCTGTACCATGGTTATTCATCCTGGACTCATGAGTTTGTTTTTGTGATGATTCTCTTAACATGAGTTTAAGAGTAACTTTGTTTTTGTTTTTAATTTGGACTCTCTGTCTCCATGTGTGTGTCTGAGTGTCTGATGGAACAACAATCTGTGAAACTGGTCCAGTATTAAACCAGAACCAAGCTGTAATGTAACCCTAACCCAGGACTAATGTTCAGCAGCAGTTAGAGTCCACTAAAACTTCTGTTGTTGCTGCTGATAGACTCAGATTATTATTCTACAACATTATGGGATGGATCCCTACAGAGATAGACCTTTTAGTTAAAGAGAAAGATCCTTTTAGTTTAACATGAAACCCCCCCAAAATCGCCATCACCAAACTACACCAGACTCCATGTAAATAATCAGGACTTTTAGCGTGTATAGAGCCAGCATATTTGCCAATTTTTTTGGGGGCATTTGATAATTTGATAAAAGTATGTGTATCAGCCCTCGGTTGGTTTAAATAATGGCAGATAGTCTCTACAGGTGCAGTTTTCCTTTCATCTCTGAAGATATTTTAGCACCGTGAAAACTGTACATGATTAGAAATGAACTAGCCGTCACTTACAGTCCTGATTATTTACATGGAGTCTGGTGGAGATATACTGGCTCTATACACACTAAAAGTCCTGATTATTTACATGGAGTCTGGTGGAGATATGCTGCCTCTATACACACTAAAAGTCCTGATTATTTACATGGAGTCTGGTGGAAATATACTGGCTCTATACACGCTAAAAGTCCTGATTATTTACATGGAGTCTGGTGGAGATATGCTGGCTCTATACACACTAAAAGTCCTGATTATTTACATGGAGTCTGGTGGAAATATGCTGGCTCTATACACGCTAAAAGTCCTGATTATTTACATGGAGTCTGGTGTAGTTTGGTGATTGTGATTTCGGGGCTGTTTCATGTTAAACTAAAAGGATCTTACTCTTTAACTGAAAGGTCTATCTCTGTAGGGATCCATCCCATAATGTTGCTGTTTCACCGCTGCTGACTGCTGCGTTCTCGCTCAATACTGGACCAATGTAAAATATTTTTGTTCCCATCAGTCACTTACACACAAAAACATGGAGACATAAGGTCCAGGTTGAAAAATATAGAAGTTACCCTTTAAGGTGATAATGTTAAGCTATTAACTTGTGAACATTTAAATCCAGAGATATCAAGATAATTACTGTATATGTCTGATTTAATGAGACGACTAGAGCAGCAGCTTCCCAGTTTGAGTTTAGATTATGTAGATTATATGTTCCAGATCATAATGACTCTCTAACTGTACATTTGGTCTGTGAGAAGGTTTGTTGTCTCTTCATCTCAAGGAAACAGAATGAGATTTTATTGCAGCTACTGCTGTTTCTTAACTTCCCTGGTGATAAAAATAACCATCTTAGTTTTCTTTTTTTCAGAAGTACGGCTTGGTTTTGGTCTCGATTATCCTTCTTGTGGTTTCGGGAATGAGACTCTGGTCATGCTGTAGGGCTCCAAACTACAAGAAACTTTATAAGACACTGAAGTTGAAACAGGAGGAACGTGTGCTGAAACAGATAGCAAAGGAAGATTTGAATGAAGTACTCAAACTAAATTGGGTAAATAAAAGATCAGAAGTACTAGTCGAAGCAGCAGGCAACGCAGTAGACAGAGCAGCAGGCAAAACAGTCAGAGCAGCAGACAAATTCTGCTGCTCTGACTGCTTTCCCTGCTGCTTTAAAGCAGACGCAGAAGACAACCTAACATGCTGTAAAGCAGCAGACAAAGCAGACGCAGTAGACAAAGCAGCCAGACGAGCCACAGATGAACACATTGATTTTTTATCAGAAAAAAAGGTAAAAAAAAAAGTCTCTTTGTTATTTTCATCTGAATTTTAGCTGTTTTATTGTTAGCTGAGAATAACTGATAGATTCAGGGTACCCAGAGGATGAATCCTATTTTATTTAATTAACTTCCACTAGAAATTGTGTCTATTTTGAAACAGGTGACTAAGTTTTTAGCAATGGTGAATCAAGCTCCATCACATCCACAGAGTCCATCACATGCACAGACTCTGGCAGATCCTCAGGAGAGACTCAGGCTATCAGGAAACCAGGTAAAAAAAAAAAAAATGTCTCTTTGTTATTTTCATTTGAACATTCAGGGTTCCCAGAGGATGAATCCTACTAAGTTAGAGAAGAACAAAAAGAGGAGGTGGGTGATGTAACAACAGCATTGATTACACACATGCTCATTTCATCATGGTGAGCTTCATGTTTCCCTGTTATCAGTCCACCACTTTGGTCTGAAATATCTCAGCCACACGGTACACAAAATAAGGTACAAATGGCCAAAACAAACTGGAACATGCATTTCCTGCAGAACATGTGTGTGAATGCTGAATATCTAGCTAAATTACTAAAGCTAATCTGGATTACAGTTTTTTCCATCTGTTTACACACAAAATCTTTCCATGTCACATGATTTTTGAAACCTCTCACTCAAAGTGCAAAACTACACAGCAAATCTCCAAAACCATATCAGCTATTTCTCAGCCTTTCACACAGTTTTCAATTGCATAAAACACTTTTTTCAAAATATTAAATACAATTCTCCTCCTAAAACACAAAAATCTAACAGGAAGTGACTTGCTATCCATTTCTAAACACAACCAATCAAAATGTTACACTTATTTACCAGGGTACACGCACACTCTTCACATGTTCAAACACATTATGTCATAACTGAACACTAACCAATCACTGCTTTAGTATAGGCCTATACAGAGGTCAAAGGTCAGATGACCTGTTTTGAACAATGGATGCCAACAATAGACAGAGAGAAAGAGGAGGAGGAAGAGACGGGATAACAACGAGGAGGAGGGAAGAAGAGAAAGAAGGAGAGCCATCTCTGATGAGATCAGGGCCACACTTATTCATCATGTGATCAACCACGGATTGACCAATGAGAGAAGCCCAAAACAACAAAAATGATACCTTTGGTTTACATATCTTTGTACTTTTGTTTTCTTGTTTCATGCTACTGTAAACAACACTGTGCTACTCTTACAAACGTAATGTTTTGCCAATCAATATTTTCTGTTTTACTGTAACATTAGATTGTTTTTTACAGTGCACTTTTCATCCCCTTTCAGCAGATTACTTTCCCTGTAGAACATTGTAAATGTAGATATATAAGCCTATGAAAGACAAAAGAGCTTTAGATTTAGAACAACAGTGTGTACATGGTATATCCAAACATTTTGAGATGTGTTTATGGTATTTGTGTTTCATTCTGAAGGAGATGTGAGGCATTTTGCATTTTGTGTGTGCAGTTTTGGGAATTGTGTGAAGAGTTTTGAAAAAAGGAGACATAGTTTTGAAAACGTGTGTAAGCCATCCATCCATCTCCATCCATCTTTGTCCGCTTATCCGTGTCGGGTCCCGGGGGGAGCAGCTCCAGCAGGGGACCCCAAACTTCCCTTTCGAGCAACATTAACCAGCTCCGACTGGGGATCCCGGCGTGCCCTAGGCCAGGTTGGAGATATAATCCCTCCACCTAGTCCTGGGTCTTCCCGAGGCCTCCTCCCAGCTGGACCTCCCTCCACCTAGTCCTGGGTCTTCCCCGAGGCCTCCTCCCAGCTGGACGTGCCTGGAACACCTCCCTAGGTAGGCGCCCAGGGGGCATCCTTACCAGATGCCGAACCACCTCAACTGGCTCCTTTCGGCGCAAAGGAGCAGCGGCTCTCCGAGCTCCTCACGGATGACTGAGCTTCTCAACCTATCTCCAAGGGAGGCGCCAGCCACCCTCCTGAGGAAACCCATTTCGCCGCTTGTACCCTGGATCGTTCTTTCGGTCATGACCCAGCCTTCATGACCATAGGTGAGGGTAGGAACGAAAAACTGACGGTAGATCGAGAGCTTTGCCTTCTGGCTCAGCTCTCTTTTCGTCTAGCGGTGCGATAGATTGAATGTAATACCGCACCCGCTGCGATTCTCCGACCAATCTCCCCAGGCTCCCTCCAGGATCCTTGCGAGGTAAAGATCTGGTCCGAATCCGCATTGTTCCTCCTCCACCCGAGGTTCGACTATCGGCCGAACCCTCCTTTCCAGCACCTTGGAGTAGACTTTACCAGGGAGGCTGAGAAGTGTGATACCCCTATAATTGGCACACACCCTCTGGTCCCCCCTTTTAAAAGGGGAACCACCACCCCAGTCTGCCACTCCTTTGGCACCGTCCCAGACTTCCACGCAATGTTGAAGAGGCGTGTCAACCAGGACAGCCCCTCCACACCCAGAGCCTTGAGCATTTCTGAACAGATCTCATCAATCCCCGGGGCTTTGCCACTGTGGAGTTGTTTGACTACATCAGTGACTTCCGCCTGGGAAATCGACGACAATCCCCCGTTATCCTCCAGCTCTGCCTCTAACATAGAGGGCGTATTAGTCGGATTCAGGAGTTCCTCAAAGTGCTCCTTCCACCGCCCTATTACCTCCTCAGTTGAGGTCAACAGTGTCCCATCCTTACTGTACACAGCTTGGATGGTTCCCCGCTTCCCCCTCCTAAGGTGGCGAACAGTTTTCCAGAAGCACTTTGGTGCCGACCGAAAGTCCTTCTCCATGTCTTCTTGATGATGATGATGATTTCTAGAAAAGCTGGAATCTAAACTGTAATACTGTCAAAATAGGAAGTTCAAATACAAAGACTGAAAAGGCTGAAAACATAAATATTTTGTATTATTATCAGACATATTCATTGCATAGAACAAACAAGCATGACCATAAAAGAGCTGAGATATTGTCTGAAAAGAGGGCTGAACAACTTTGCACTGAAAAAGGTGTAAGACGAAATACATTAATCACAGCATGTTCAAAAAATGGTAATTATAATAAATAATATAAGTTAAGGCATGGGCAATGTACATGGATTGTAAGTTAATATATGACCTGAAATGGTCTGTCTGTGTGTGTGTGTGTGTGTCTCTGTTTGTGTGTGTGTGTGTGTGTGTGTGTGTGTGTGTGTGTGTGTGTGTGTGTGTGTGTGTGTGTGTGTGTGTGTGTGTGTGTGTGTGTGTTAGCAGCTGAAACAACTAATCCATAATCATATTATAGCACTATTTACAGCATCCTGAGCCTTTTTGGTTACAAGGACCACTCAGCCCAGAGAAGTATGATTCTCTATGAGACAAGATGTCATCACAACAATCATACAGAAGACAGTGCAACTTTCATCGCAATTGTTAATAAAGCTGCCACAAATCAGACATTTTTGGGCGCAACAAATTGAAAAAGGCTGAAAATTCCTGGAGGACTGACTAATCAGATCTATAATCATATCTGCTCAACTGACCATCAATATCTTCATCTTCATCAGTTCCTACAGTTTTAGAGCCCAAACTGGGACAAGTAGAGCATACGTTGTCAATCTGTTTAATTTATTTGTCACTTTTAATATAAACATATTTGTGTGCGGGGAAGGGGGGGGTGGGGGGGACAGTAACCGAGGAGGCAGAATAACAATAAAAGGAGTTCTGTTTTTGTTTTCTGAAAATGAAACTTTCTCTCATTGTATGAAATCTCTCTGCAGGAGGGGAGGACCTGAGTCTTCCACGCCGGGACATCATTAGGTAAAATATCAACACCTATTGAGTTTCATGTCTCTGTTATTTTCATCTGGATTTTAGTATCTTTATCAGTTTAATATCTTAATGGCACTGTCATCTATCCATCTATCTATATATCTATCTATCCATCTATCCATCCATCTATCCATCCGTCTATCTAACCATCGATCTATCAGCAGGACACGGAGGAGAGATCCCTCTCCTAGCTCGAACAGGAAACCAGGTAAAGAAACGTCTCTTTGTTATTTTCATCTGAATTTTAAGCGGCTTTAAGCTGCACAAATCACATAGCTGTATCTGATATTTCCAAGAAGGATGTTTTTGCTGTTTTTCTGACCAGTTAGCTCCTCTGGTAGTTAAGAGTTTAATCTACCGGTTAGCTCCTCTGGTAGCTAAGAGTTTAATCTACCGGTTAACTCCGCTGGTAGCTAAGAGTTTAATCTACCAGTTAGCTCCTCTGGTAGCTAAGAGTTAATCTACCAGTTAGCTCCTCTGGTAGCTAAGAGTTTAATCTACCAGTTAGCTCAGCTGGTAGCTAAGAGATTAATCTACCAGTTAGCTCCTCTGGTAGCTAAGAGTTTAATGTACCGGTTAGCTCCTCTGGTAGCTAAGAGTTTAATCTACCAGTTAGCTCCTCTGGTAGCTAAGAGATTAATCTACCAGTTAACTTCACTGATAGCTAAGAGTTTGGGGCTTTGGATATGTCACCCCGTGTATTGTTTCGATTGGTCGTAGTGAGATTTTCAAATGTATGCTTGGTGCCGCCCTTGGAGATTGGCCAATTTTATTACTCAATTACACACCCTTAATCTTTTGGATTTGGGTCTGGATTTCCAGGCTAGTAATCTTGAGGTGTGGTTAAGCATCTCAGAAGTATGCGTACTGTGTTGGGTCATTGATCCACTACTTGAGGAAGACTGAGGGGACAAGATGGAGATCAACCTTCATTTATTAAGGTATCTCAACGCTCAGGTTCAGGCATCCAAACACATGTCAAATTGCATTGACTTCTATGGGATCGTCTGATTTCTGTCCCCAAAAGGGTCACAGCCTTTACATTTAGCGAAGTAACCATATTACCACACACACACACCCAATCGTTAGCCTATTTTTATAAAAGCGTCTACTACGGAGCCATAACGTGAGGTACAAGGTAATGGAGCCTTTAACACATTGACGTGTTTCTTTAGAAATAAACAACGGACAAATAGAGTCTTTCAACGCTTCAGATGTAAAGTTATTCGCTGTCAAAGTGACGTCAAAATGAATGGGAGTCAATGGGATGCTAACATCTGGTGATCGTTTTCTATCATCAAAATGGCGCCATAGGAAGTTCGAGTTGTGAAGCGAAGCTTACCCCCTTGGTTTTACCAGAGCCGTATATTAGAGAGAGTTTGGCCAACTAGGGAATCTAATGTTCTGAGCTATCCTGTTATGCGATTGGTTCTGATGTGGTCACGTGTTTCGTGGACTCCATGATGAATACAACATTCATCTGATTCCTATTCACATAGTTCAGGGAACAGTGGAAAAAATTTATAAATTATTAAAAAAAATGACATAAATTACTGAAAAAATGCCCAACTGTTGGCAATGAAAGACAGGGAAGCTGCAAAAAATTACACAGCGGGAGCTGAAGGTGAACAGAGCAAACTGGAGGGCAAGTGACTACTCATTATTGTGTGAGGTAAAAGTCAATTTTTTTTAATCTTCGACTTATGATAACAAATTACATAGGACAAATATAGTAATACCATCGTTAATGAAGTTAGTCTTATGTTAGCGTTATCTTTTTTGCTAGCACTCCATGTACCTAAATGCTTGTGATCTTGCCATTGTCATGACTTGGATTTAAGCTAGTCTGACTTCAATTGTCATCTGTAACTCAGATGTAATATACTGTGACCATGCAGGCATGTCATTTATGTTGATTTAGATCGCCAAATATTATTAATACATAACTTAGCCTCAGTTACAACTAAATTATTGCTAGTGTGATAATGTTACGGTCCTGTCCTGTCATGATTTACACCTGACCAAAACACACTTTTTATCCATATGCTGTCGGTCGCATTATCATTGTCTTATCGCGTATTTTTGTCAAAAGACTGTGAGTAACTTTGTTTAGAGTTCAGTTGCTAGTCATGACATTTTTGAAGTATAGAAATTGTGTGTTTGTATGCGCCAAGTAAGTTACTGAATGCCGTTCTGTATTTGGCCTGTCTTCCCCCCTGATGTGGGCATTTTTTAGAGGCCCATTTACGATATAGAAGGTAAATATACACTGGAATATTTCCGTAGGGCTTTTACATATTACAAACATTGATAATAACATGTATATGCCTGTTTATGGTGAACATAAGTGATTTATTTCAAAGTAGCATATTCGCCCCATAGGGTTACATTGTAGAGTCATCTGACGTTAGTATCCAATAAACCCATGATTTGAGTTGGCCACACTCTCGCTAATGTACGGCTCTGAGTTTCCTCCTGCTTCCGTCTTACAGTATTTACAGATGTTTCTGTGAGACTTTCTTCATGTGTCCGATACCTGGATGTACTTTACAGATAAAAAATCCACAGAAAATGAGATATAACTCAAATTTTGGGATTTTCTCAACAGATACATTAAGTTAGATTTAAGGTAAATTGTTAAGGAAATAATGTGTGTCTGTTGTTTTCCCAGATACAGGACCAAACCCCAGAGCAGACACAGCACCAAACCTCGGAGCTGACGCGTTGTTTTACATGTAACTTCCTGTAGCGCCCCCTAGTGGCCAAACAAGAACCTACATTTTTTGCGTTGAAAAAACCAAAACAAATTTCGTAGCTAGCTACACAAATTTGTTCATACTTTATTTCCGCATTTCTGAACTCGTGGTTGTAAATGTTTTTCTGCTAATGCGCCACCTAGTGGCAGAAGTGTGTCATTCGTTGTGCCTGAGGTCCCTGCAGGGTTCTGGACCACTCATTGAAGTGGCACCGCACCACCATGCACGGTTTAGGCTGTAGCAACAGTTTTATCTCCCAAAAATAAAATTGATCTTAGTGATAACAATAGGGTTCCCAGCACTGCTTGTACTGGGATCCATGTTGGCTTGCATACGTGGATCCCAGCCCCCCTCGAGCATGGACCCCAAGCAGAAAGTACAGCAGCTCAATTGCACCTGACTGCAGTACGCAGATGGGGGTTGGGCCAAATGTGGGCGGAGCTAAGGTTTGACTCCGTGGGCGCGCCATCTGGTGGCCGGACATCAAGCAGCACACATTCTCAAACGTCAATGTTTATAATATAATATATATTATATATAGATATATAGATTATAATAAATAATGATATTAAATAATGATATTTGAATTGGGAAAAAAAAAAGCGGGGGTTGGGTTTAGGAAAAGAAGAACGGGAAAGCAAACATGACTCGCGGAAATGAGCCCTGGTCTCTGGTTAGGGTTACTCCACCCACATTGAGCCACTCCTCGATCTGCGTACTGCAGTCAGGGCTTACTCGAGCAGCTAGATGTGGTGACGCGTCCCACCACCATCAGGGTTTTCCCCTCCATTTACTGTAAGAGCTTTGTTCACCGGTTCTATTAAGTGTGATATTAATGAAAAAATACATAAAAAATATAAACATAATCATCTTGTGTGTAACTTCTCTACGGTATAATGTAATTATGTTTAATCACCAATAGTTACTTTACTGTACTAACGAGAAAGGTGTTGGGACAGCAGCTCTGGTTTTTAGATGCAGTGAGGACGCCCCCTGCTGGTTAATGTTGAGAACAACAGCTCCCTCCTCTCTAGCACTAACTCAAGTCATATCAGGTTGGACGAAATACATTTATTTTGATTTTACTAAGTTTAATGTTTTAAGGATTTCAAATGTGTTATTCAGTCAATACAAGGCTGTGATTTATTCTGATGTTTTCTATATATATATATATATATATATATATATATATATATATATATATATATATATATATGCTTAATCTATATATATATATATATGGCTTTATGGTAACAAGCAACATTCTGTTCTTCTGCTCATAAAATCACATGTTAACTGATGCTGTTTTCTGTGAATTATTAATAAAATCTCGCTTGATGAAACATCTGGAGTGTCTTCACTAGGTCATCTGCTGGTGAGTTTTCATGGGCAAGGATAAGCCCAGTGATAGCATACACTCAAAATAAATAATGATATTCAAAATGTTAGCTTAGCTATTGCAACAGAATTTACTGATTATTTTTAAAATTCCGTGGAAACACAGGGTCAGAATTTTACTAAAAATACTGTTGATTTTATTATGACACCCTAAAACCATATATAAAGGTTAGTAAAATACTCTCAAGACTGACTAATAGCAAAGCAAAGCGACATTTATGGTCTTGATACTGCTTTTTAAAAGTCAAAGAATCTTTGACCATCCCTTTAACTGAAGTATTAAATAAATCTATTAATGAAAGCACCTTTCCAAGTGTCATAAAGCTTGCTATTGTGACCCCGGTGTATAAATCTGGTGACAAACAAGAGGTTAGCAATTACTCACCTATTAGCATCCTTCCGGGTCCTCTCAAGGGATCATCCGAAAGGTTGTAGCAGAACAACTAATTGCCCACCTTGACTCTAAGGCCCTTTACACCCTATGCAATTTGGATTCAGGAAAAACACTCAACTGAAACAGCGTGCTGCTTCTTGAACAAATTAAAACAAACTTAGATCAAGGTGGAGTGGTAGGAGCAGTTTTTTCTTGATTTAAGCAAGGTTTTTTGATACGGTTAATCATGAGATACTAATAAGCAAATTGGCAACTACAATCTTTCAATAAACACAAAACTGGTTCAAACTGGGTCCTGCAAGGGTCAATCTTATGGTCGCTCTTTTTAGTATATATATACAGTACAGGCCAAAAGTTTGGACACACCTCATTCAATGAGTTTTCTTTATTTTTCATGACTATTTACATTGTAGATTCTCACTGAAGGCATCAAAACTATGAATGAAACACATATGGAATTAGGTACTTAACAAAAAAGTGTGAAATAACTGAAAACATGTCTTATATTCTAGTTTCTTCAAAGTAGCCACCCTTTGCTCTGATTACTGCTTTACACACTCTTGGCAATCTCTTGATGAGCTTCAAGAGGTAGTCACCAGAAATGGTTTCAACAGTCTTGAAGGAGTTCCCAGAGATGCTTAACACTTGCTGGCCCTTTTGCCTCCTGAGGTCCAGCTCACCCCAAACCATCTCGATTGGTTTCAGGTCCGTGACTGTGGAGGGTTAGGTCATCCAGCACTCCATCACTCTCCTTCTTGGTCAAATAGCCCTTACACAGCCTGGAGGTGTGTTTGGGGTCATTGTCCTGTTGAAAACAAATGATGGTCCAACTAAACGCAAACCCGGATGGGATGGCTGCAGGATGCTGGTAGCCATGCTGGTTCAGTATGCCTTCAATTTTGAATAAATCCTCAACAGGGTCACCAAAGCACCCCACACCATCACACCTCCTCCTCCATGCTTCAGGGTAGGAACCAGGCATGTAGAATCCATCCGGTTCACCTTTTCTGTGTCGCACAAAGACACGGTGGTTGGAACCAAAGATCTGAAATTTAGACTCATCAGACCAAAGCACAGATTTCACCGTCTAATGTCCATTCCTTTTGTGTTTCTTGGCTCAAACAAATCTCTTCTGCTTGTTGCCTCCTTAGCAGTGGTTTCCCAGCAGCTTCACTTGACCATGAAGGCCTGATTCAGTCTCCTCTTAACAGTTGTTCTAGAGATGTGTCTGCTGCTAGAACATTCATCTGGTCTCCTAATCTGAGCCGGCTGTTAACTTGAGATTTCTGAGGCTGGTGAGCTCAGATGAACTTATCCTCAACAGCAGAGGTGACTCTTGGTCTTCCATTCCTGAAGCGGTCCTCATGTGAGCCAGTTTCGTTGCTTAACACTTGATGGTTTTTGCGACTGCACTTTGGGACACATTCTTCCGACTGGACCTTCATTTGTTAAAAGTAATGATGGCCACTCGTTTCTCTTTACTTAGCTGATTGGTTCTTGCCATAATATGAATTCTAACAGTTGTCCAATAGGGCTGTCGGCTGTATCAACCTGACTTGTGCACAACACAACCGATGGTCCCAACCCATTAATAAGGGAAATAATTCCACTAATTAATCCCTGACAAAGCACACCTGTGAAGGTAAAACCATTTCAGTGACTACCTCATGAAGCTCATTGAGATGGAACACCAAGGGTTTGCAGAGTTATCAAAAAAAGCAAGGGTGGCTACTTTTGAAGAATCTAAAAATATAAGACATGTTTTCAGTTATTTCCTACACTTTTTTGTTAAGTACATAATTCCATATGTGTTCATTCATAGTTTTGATGCCTTCAGTAAGAATCTACAATGAATAGTCATGAAAATAAAGAAACACATTGAATGAGAAGGTGTGTCCAAACTTTTGGCCTGTATTGTATCTGAAGTACGATTCATGATATGTTTACAACATTGAAGTTGTGGGAAAGGTACATAGCTTAAACTATGTTTCTTTTCGTCCCCACAGCCTGTTTCATTCGGTCCAGGCCAGGAGGGACTTAATGAAAACATAATGCACGCCAGACTTGCTTAAATAACACCAACGACTTGCTCAGAGCTGAAAATGCAACTGTATTTGACAGAGACAGATGTAGGTTGTTAGTGACAAAATATTAGCTTTCAGTGTTTTAACTTAACGCCTTTGTAAATGACGTTTAATTAAAAACTGTTTCATTCATTCCCGTGTTCTCTCAACGCCACCGAAACGGCGACCCTCTGTAAACGCAGGAATTCGTTACGCCAGTTTGTATATTTTTGAATTATGCTGTTTTTCTTCATTAAATCAAACAAGCTAAAGGGAGCAATTTGACTTTTGGCTAACGAATAGACTAACTACCGGTGTCAGTAGCTTTGGATAGGGTTGACAAACTGAGACACAAAATTACCCCAATATTGAAAGTGAGGTAGTTAACTTTTGTGGGCCATAAACATGTAAAGTGGTAATTTTTTCTTGGAGCCTGATGAGACGATTTTCAGTGATATAGCTATAACTATGGGCTGGAAAGAAGCTTGACGTGAAGTTAAGATTTTCATGCTTCTGGTACGTAATTTCAGTAAACAGTAGCTTCATTCATGTGTGTGCTGTGTAA